>NW_027116348.1:740030-749687 GCF_000696795.3 Halyomorpha halys | reverse complement strand
TAGAGTACAATTATATAATTGTTTTCAGGAATTGGTTCAATGACGATATCGAATGCTTTGGGAGGAAACACCCTGGACATTTTGTTATCTCTTGGTTTACCTTGGTTCATAAAAACTTTGTTACCAGCAGACCTCGGAGGTGGCCCCGTGAAAATAGAATCACGCTCAGTTGTGTACAATAATGCAGCACAATTGGCATGTGTTGCCCTTCTCTTCATCTCTGCTGCCTGTAATAAATTTAAAATGGATGCGCGGTTAGGCTGGACATGTCTTGTACTTTATAGTCTTTTCATTGCATTTATTGTGGCTGTTGAAATTGATCCATTCGGATTCAATCCTGTAAAATGCATAGTTTAAGAAATAAGCAGGTGTAATTTTGTTATTTTTACTGTAAATCAGTATTTTTAACTCATACAAAGAACTCTTCATATTAACTAAAATATTTATTTTGTACATTTAATATTAATTTGGCATCATTGTTAGTTGATATACATAAAAAATAACTAAAAAAAGGAAAAAATAAAGCTTCATTAAATGTTCTCATACTAAATTAATTTTGTACCTGAGAATATTTTTAGTACAAGATTATAGTTAGCAAAGTATATTACATTTCTTGTGTAACAGAAGATATTTTAATCAAGAAACATTCAAAACTATTTAATTGAAAAATTAAAGAGGTTTGTTCTTAGTTTAAAATAGGTTATGATGAAATTAAACTAATTTATTGCTTTACTAAACTGTGATTATGGAAACAGATATTCATTATGAGAAATAATTAGAATAAAATAGATGTTAATTTCCTTGTTTTAATAAGGTTGTTTGTTATTTTACAAAAACTTTAATAAAATAAAGGGATTTTGGTTTAACTTAGTTTATAAATGAGTGAGGCTAAAATGATATCCATAACAGTATAAAATTATTATTTTTATTTATTTTATTCTAATATTTATTTATTTTATTTTTAAGAAATTATGTTGTCACTATGATCATATTTATTATAAACTTAAGGGTTTTCTTTTTCGTCAAATAAATTGTATAATAACAATCAGTAATCCAATACCTTTATGGTTTATGATCCATGTTAATTTTATTTCATTTACTGAAGCAATAACCATGCTGTTTGAACCTTCTTTTTTTGTAGTATAAAAAATATTTGTATGGTTTGATATATTAGCCAATCTCACTGCTAGAGCGTTAGTTTTAAAAATTTATATTTTTGAACTTGATAGATTTAGATGACGATTCTAACCTGATTATTTTTAAGTTCAAATGAGTAATTCTTTGAAAGTGGAGCATGTTTCCTTATTCCTATAATGTTGTGATACCAAAGGTATGATTCAAGGGAGTGAATCTGTAAGTATATTTTATTATAGATTGTAATATGATTTGTAACTATGTTACATTGTTATATTTGTTAACCAATGTAAATATAGTGTTGTTAAGTCATTTTTAAATATATTGAATTTTCATTAAAATTATTTGCAATATTCCCCTGATTTTATATATATATATAGAGAGAGAGAGAGAGAGAATTTATTTATATTTATGTAGTTAAACATTTAACATTTTGGTATTGTCGACTCAGGGAAATAGTTTTATCTTAAACTATGTAAGGATCTGGCTGTAAACTTATTTTTTTATACCTAATCAAACAATTTTTTATACAATAATCTATTTAATGTTTGATTTTGTCTTGAATCAAAATAATATTATTTAAACAGTTCAGGTTGTTCTTTGATTCAAGTCGCAAGTAAGGTTTTGATTGAGGATGAGTTAGCAATCATGATTCATTTTATTTATTGTTTCGTTATTTGAAAATCAGGCATAGAGCTACTATGCTACTGCAACTACCTGATATACAAAAATGTATTACTCTTTACTGGATTGTAACTAAACCAATGCTATGTCAAATGACTGTATTATGTGAAATATTTTTCCTGTAACTTAGTGCTTCGTCTTCTTGGATGTTGATATGATTATTAATTATAATTAGGTTGCTATTGAAAAAAACCTTCAGTCTCTAAAATCACAGTTGACCACCAAAGGCTGAATAATGAGCAACTTCTGGGCTGAAAGTCACATCAAAGCAGGCCACTCATGCAGGGATATTATGTCTCAAAAACATTTCAATAAATTTTAAAATATTTTATTTGAATTATCGACCAGTTTGTCATAATTGGTATATGAATAACCGAAGGCTTCGTTTTGTATTTTCATAGAAAGCAGCCTAATAATAACTAACTATACTTTTATTTATTTTTTACTGTCTCTTTTTGTTTAAAATGTAATGTTACTATGTTTTCTGTAATAATGTATTGAAAATCTTGGTACATGACACATTTTTTTTTTCAATTACAGATTATAAGTTTAATTTTTAAACAATGGAACGATTTTCTGCAAAAAGGAGATTATTCCTTTTTTTTCAAAGTTTTGGAAAAATGTTAAAAAAATATAATTATCAAATAAAATTATAACTACTATATCATTTGAAAAAGCTTTGATTTTAGCATTTTGGCGCTTTGCGCAAACAAATCTCCATGTTTTAATCAAAAGCTATTGTGAAAACAATACTTCTCATTACTGCAAGTGAGGTAATAGGAACAGAAATCAATTTTAGAATTCTCTGCTAATGATCAGTTACTGAAAAATAATGGAATAATCTCTATAATTCATATTTAAGGTCATTTCATTAAAATTCATGGGAACTTAAAAAAAGATATATTGTGTATTTCTAAAATTACAGTGTTTAAATAAAAAATTATTGAATAAATACAATTAAAACTTATATAATAGATAATAAATAAAATAATTTAAATGTGTAAAATATTTTAATACTGATTTATTGTATCACGAAACACACAAAGGAAGATTTCCCTCAAAAAACACATTTAGCTCCAGTAAGCAGGAAATAATAAAAAATGAAATATATAAAATGCTGCATATCCACCCAATCTGTAAAAATACAAAAATATCAAATTAGGAGTTAGATTTATACAGTTTTAATTAATTTATGCAGCAATTATTTTTTATTCAATAATAATTTCAAATAAGACAGGGGCCCTATCAAATGATTGACTAACAGTTGTCACAACTGTGTCTCCATCAGTCAGGAAAAACATGGAATTTTGAACTGGCAGAAAAATAAAAGAAAGCCCTGACAATTGCTTTATTTTTTTCTAATCATAACTATTCTTCCCTGCTTGAGATATACTTTTACAAATCTTCTGTACCAATTCTATTAGTTAGCAAACTTAAGGATCAAAATTGCAGTTGTGCTCAAGATAGAAGAGCCAAAGCATTATCCTAACATAATGTGTTACACTATATGATCCTAATAACTGCTGATAGATGATTTAACTATTCTTAGATAATATAAATGTTAGTTAAGCCTATTTGTACCTCTTATTGTAGCCATATCCAACCTACTGAATTTAACTCCATTTATTAACTTTCTCGATCATCACCTTGTGGCAATAATCTGTTCTCATTTTCCTTTTAGTATAGATTCATACCTCAAATAGGCTGAGTTCCTCTTTCTGGCCCATTTTTTTATGATGGTGCTACAACCCAGTAACAGGTCTTGACCTGATACTGCTTCCTCTAATTATCACCTTGTGCCAATGTCATCTGAATCCAGGGATATTGTTAGCATCTCCCATCACTACACCATCCGATCCTCTCAACTTTGGTCTCCTCCTTGTTTTACGATTGGGCTGTTTTAGCAGCATTTCTCCATCCACCATTTTGGTAATATATGATGCATATATTAAATGCCTCCCATTAATTGCTCTGACAGTTTTAGCCTCTACTGAGGCATAATATAGTTCCTGGTTAGTGCATCTCTCCAACTTTCATCCATATACCTTTTTTTATTTTCTGAATTCCTTTCTAATTACTTTATAGGTGCTCTTATAAAAAATATAAAGTAGAGAGTGAAACATAGCCTATTTAGGTTCACAAAAATGCATGGTGCCATTTCATAAAATGCTGCCAACTCGTCCAAATCCTACCTACCCTGAGAAGCTGTAACGCATGGTCATGATTCTTGAATCAAATATTTGAATATATGTAGTGGGAAAGACATTGCAGTATTGACCCAAAGGAGATGGATTTCCAGCTATAGTTATTAAGTCATGATTCCCAACGATATAAAGCTATGAAACTCTTACAGTTATCTGTTGTCTGTGTGAAGATCATATCATGTACCTATATATCTTTTCACATGTAAAGATTTATTTTATTCTTAGAAACATTTTTTTTTTTTTTTAGAAAGGACGTTATGTTACATTTACTTACTGTCTTGTCTAATCTGAACTTGTTAAAAGTTAAGCTGAAATATAAAATAAACAGTGCTGTTAATAGGAAAAGCACTGATATTGATAGACTGTGGGAATTTATAATTAAATAGTGGCCAGGTTCTGATGAATCATACGTTGCTTTCAAAAGCCATGGTAGCCCCAAGCAAACCAGCACATCAAAATTATTAGCTCCCATCGAATTGGACAATGCCATTGAACCATGACCTGTAAATTTAGAGCATAGTTTAATAAATGAAAGTTCAACTAACTAATTGAACAGTAGATTAATATAAAATACCTTGTTTAGCTACAATAATACTTGAAACACCTTCTGGTATGCTCATTCCAATGGCAATAAATGTTAACCCAAGTAAAGAATCGGGAATCCTTAATACGAAACCTGTACAAAATTTTATTTACTATTCATTCTCTGTTTCAAATTTATAAATTTTGTTTGTTTGTGAATTTATTCTTAACTTGGGAGTATCTAATACTAAATTTATTTATTATTTCAAAAATAATGTTTTATTGTATTCCTTTGTCCTTAATGTTCTTATTTCTAATGAAATTTTTATTTGAAACTAAATTTTAAATTTAAAAATATATTTTTTTGTCGATAAATATTCAAAAAATAATTTAATATACAATAAGTATTCACACTTTATTTGTTACATAAAGTACAATATTTGAAAACAAAATTAATTACTAAAATTAAGGGATTAAAAAGATGTTTAAGGAAAATTATTTTTAAAAAAACTGTTGTGCTAAATATTAAATGATTTATTCATATCTGAGAACAATAATCTTCCAATATGTAAAGCTTTGAGAATAATTACTAAGAATCGTGTTCCAATCCTTAATTCTAAATTATAATTGACAATAAGATTAATCTACTCAACAATTTTTCAGATAAATAATAAATATTTTGAATAAATTTTAAGAATAACAAAACTTTTTTCATTATTAAATAAGTATTTAGTAAATTACGGTTGAATCAGATTTTATTATTTATTCAAAATGAACTTGTACACAATACTTAAGTTGATATATGTTATGCATGTTTGGTTTTGGATAGTTATTGAATTATCTTTTGAATAAAACCATAAACTAGCTTTCGGTTCTTTCTATTAAATTTTTATCAAGTTTTGGCATGGCCAAACCAAAAAAGCCAGTTGCCTTTTTTCTTATGCTTGTGAGTTTTATACCTTTGCACTTCCACCAAAGTCAATAAATTTTTAATCTCTTCCTGGCTTCTAATTTTAGTTATTTAAAAATAATATTAAACTGGCTTTCATTTTGGCCTGTGGCATCCCTTTGTCCTGGGACCACAACTGTCCCCTCACCGACTCGATGGCCACAGAAATCAGTTATATGTTAAATTGTCTGACTACAAAAATAATAATTAAATTATTTGATTGAAACCTGTAACAGTTATCATCCATGAGATGAGGTAACAAATTACTCCTATCCATGCTACAGATGTGAGAAATGTGATGATATATAGTTTGGATTCTGCACCTCCACTTCTTGGTCGTGGAATGGTCAGATAAAGTAAGGTGTCTATGGGTAAAGTTACTAGCCACATTGGAAGTGTTCTTTTTTTCCAAGGTGTTTGCATAGTATCTGAAATCAAAGAGACATTTAGAATGAGAATGTTCAGGAGATTATTAAGGTTAATACTTTGAAGTACTTCAAGCTTATTTGAGTTTAAAAACTATATATTTTCCTATCCCACATTGCCATTAAACTCTATTATACTTTTATCTATGTGCTGAGGTTTATAAGCTATTCTTGGACTGACTGTTTATACTTTTAGTCACAATTGTCACTATCACTTGGACATGGTGTTCTCACAGCCTGAGCTTAGGTAAGTTGGGGAGGAGGAGGCATAAATATGATGCTTTCACTTATACCAACTACTAACTGACCAGTCAAAACTCTGTATTATATTATGGGAATGGTAGATAAAAAATAACAACTTTGAAATCCCATAACATGGAACACTATATTTTCTTTAGATGCAGTCCTGCTTTTGACATGATTCTTAATGGCTTACTTTGGGATATTTTAAATTTCCTATCAACATTGTCATAAACTATCCACTTTACATTCTCTGTATCTGTTCATGTATTAAAAATATTGATGATTTTATAGGTTGATTTTTTTGCTGTGCATCAGAAATGAAAATTTGTGTGCCTAAGTAAGTATTGTTATAAAAGAAGGAATTCAAACAAAAGCCAGGAGACACATCTGAGCTTCTGAAAATGCTTTTCCACACTTTTATGTGAGATATTCATTTGCATTCCAATCTTAGCATTACTTATTTCAATTTCTAGTGGGTGACCAGACCTTGAAGCATCATTGATGTCAAAATATCATGCCCTAACTTTTGGAAAAGGATTTTGACATGTTTGTTCTATAAAGCATCTTCCTCATAAATACCACAAGTTTTTGGGTCTGCTACAGTAATTGAACAAAATATGATGAAAATTGATAAAAATCCTCTTCTAGGTTCACAGGGTAATAGCTAGAAAAATATTAATCTTTTCTTGACTAGCAATAAGTTAAGAGAAATTCGTATTGATATATTAAACCAAGAGAACTTAGTTGCCAACACTATGCTAGCCTATTTTTAATATGCCTGACTAGCCCAGATTTTCTTCAACCTAAAACTTAACATACTTCAACTTGATTACCATTAAACTAATAAATCTTAAATATCCATCTCAATGCACTATTTTAAGATTTTAAAAAATTTATAATCAATACTTAAATTTGTTGGTCCTATTTTTATAATGTTCTAATTCACAAATCTTACCAATATTTTGTATTTGATCCATTGAAATCAAATCTTCCTCTATACCATATGAAATTGTCGAATCTGCAAAGAAAAACAAAGAGAAATTTCAAAACAAAATTATTTCAGTGTTTTAGTAGTTGATTCATTTATTACTAGATATTGACAAAATATCTTGATCCATTTTGAGTAACATCTATTAATTAAACTTATTTGCCACACATACATGATTAGGAACTAAAGATACATTTATAAAACTGAATGAATAAAAATTATGTAGAAAAATACTAGTCTGTAACAAAATGATTGACTTCTTCAGTTCAGTTTTGATTTAATGAGTAAAAAAAATTATTTGTTTAAAACTAATTAAACTGCACATATAGAAAAACTTATATGTGGTGAGACAAAGAAAGTTCTTAGACCAAAGGAGTTACAATCTTTGAAAAGAGAAAAAGTGAGAAATAAATTTAACTTGAAAACAGCGAGAGAGGGACATAATAGATATTATAAGGAAGGGAATCCTAAAGTTGTTTTGTTGTGAAAGCTATATCTAATGAAGCAGTTTTGTCTGAGAAAAGGGAACAGGAATTGTGTTTGTGAACCATTAATTTGAATTAGAAGCATTAAAAGTTGTTTGTGAGGTGGTAAGAAAAAACCTGTGGTAAAGATAAATAGCCAGAAAGTACTCAAGGGTGGTATTCAGGAACAACCATATTAACTTATTGTAATAGAAAGAGGTGTGTGAATTTCTAGAGATACTAAAGACAAAGCATGTTGAGTAATTAAATAGTCTCTTTAGTTAAGCATTAAATGAATAATATAATTGTTTCAAGATAAATTTAGTGAGATGAGAAATTAGGTCCCTAAAGGAGAGGAAATGTTGGAAAATAATTTTGAGCTTCTCACTCATGGGAAGTTGAAGAATAGATCTGGAAATATTATTGTTACACATGGAAAGAAGAGCAAGAGAGAAAGAGGACCTCTCCGGTATACCATAAGAAATAGGGAGGGATTTTATAGGAATAAGGAACTAGAGAATGACATAGTCATTGACAAAACAGGATGATTTGATCAACAATATCGAATGTTTTATATATACGATGAAGAAAAATGACTTAGAATTTTTTGTTTGTAAGTCAGGATTTGATTTGTTATATGATGTGATGTAGAAAAGAATAATAAAAATTTCACATAAGATAGAGTGTGATTAATTCTTTATAACATCAGCTTTTATTCTTAATTAAAAAGAGAAGGAGGGTCAATAGATTGATAAAATTTGGAGCAAATACAAGATAAAAACAATGGAATATTTACTGAAGTTATTATCATTCTTTTAGTGATATGGAGCTTACCGACTAATAGTTGATCTATTATAACACCTAAATTTAGATGTTGAAAGCCTAGTGTTATTGGAAGATCACTAATTTCTGGTTCCTAATCAGAGGGAGTTAAGAGGGGATTGAAGCACAAGACTAATCTCTTAAACCATCTACGTAGGTATCAATAATTTCTTATGATTATTAAGAATTAAAAATAATTCTTCGAGGTAATCTGTTTTCCCTTATTACTTACAATTTTTTCTTAGAAGAGGCCATGAATTTTCAGATGTCCCGCCCCTTTTTCTTATCCTTTCAATCAAAAACTCACATTTTTGTCTGAACCAATGATTGAATGACATCACTATAAAAAGGGAAAAAAAAATAAATATTTATCTTTAAAAAGTTTGATTATTAACCATATTTGCAGGTAAAATTTAGTAATCATACGCATTACAGTCACATTTAAAAAAAATCGTTCAGTTAAAATTTTTAAGAAAGCACTTTTTAAACATGTTCAATTAAAAAATGGTGTGATGCCACTGTTCATCTGGAATACCTGTTCCATTAAGGGATCTATAAAAGAAAAAAATTAAAATTTGTGAAATTAGTAATTTTAATAGTATTTATAGGTTTTCATATATTCATATCCTTTAATACAAATGTAAATTGAAATTGATACAATTATACACTGAGGAACAAAAAAATTAGTATCCTTATTATTTGTTCTAATTCACAAACAATCAATAAATGATATCTCATTTATTAATTTCTTATGATAAATAGCTGGTTATCATTACAAGATAATAATAATACATAATTAAAACTATAAATAGAAATAAAAGTATTTTATTTGTCTAGTGTATAAATTTAATTGTTTGAGAAGGAGTTTTTCCTTCTGCTGTGGTTATTACAGTACACCAAATTGATAAATGAATTCTTCTGGTATTTTTCCATCTGAACAATACTTAATTCCCGAAAACAATTTTGGTAAAGTTTGGTGCTCCTTCTGTCATCTTGACAAACTTATGCCATTGACATTCAACAGGACTTGATTGAGACCGACCTGGAATAGATCAGGGTTGCTCTAAACATTATTCTAAAGTTGAAAGGAATATGGTCCGGGTGCGGTCAAGAAAAACTCAAATAGTAGAAATATACTAATTTAATGAGCCAACGTTTCGCCCCACGTTGCAGGGCTTCTTCAGGGCTATTTTGACGGCAGTCAAAACTAAAATCATTTTAG
>NW_027116348.1:695077-739980 GCF_000696795.3 Halyomorpha halys | reverse complement strand
ACTGCCATCAAAATAGCCCTGAAGAAGCCCTGCAACGTGGGGCGAAACGTTGGCTCATTAAATTAGTATATTTCTACTATTTGAGTTTTTCTTGACCGCACCCGGACCATATTCCTTTCATCTTCACACACGGTCAATCAATAATCTTCCATTATTCTAAAGTGTTTTCTTGGTGTAAGGAAGGAGATAGTGGTACTGGATTTTTTATGTAACAATCCCTAATAAGAGTGTCAAGATTCTTTTCTCTGAGTCACCGTGAAATTAATGCTAAAAGGCCCAGATGGGAATGGAATTCACAAAGTTTTGAACTAGATACTCTGAGACCCTCATCCGATTTGCTCGGCTAACATTAGATTGGAGATGATAGTGAAAGAAACGGTGGGCCCATTTTATGCCTATCAGTATGTTTTTTTTTTCCCCAGGACGCCCATTGGAGTCCCATACTGCCTAACCATTGTTGGGGGTCAAGTTTTTCATTTTGTGGGAATGCCACTCAATGAGAAAAGTGAGCATGTTAATGGAAAGGTATAAATATTACATTTAATTATTATGTAAAATTGAAAGAATTATATTACAAATGATATGAATTTATAATCAAAATGAATTGTACTTAAAATACTTACCAAGGAGGTAAAGAACATAAACACAGAGGAGAACAAGTGCTTCGTACCATTCAATACGACCATCATTTAGTGAAAAATGAAGTAACACAATTGCTATGCAGTAGAAGAAACAGTCCCTTGTAAGAGGATAAAAGTCCAATCTGATCACCTTTAAACTTAAAAAACTTCAACGAGACTATGCATATGGTATTTAGAAGTAGAAAAAGTTTAATAGTTTTCATTAAAATTAAATTAAACATTTACATTAAAATCATAATATATGTATATATAGTTGGCCATAAAAATTGATATATAAGAAGATGGTCAGGGTTGTGGTCAAAAGAGAAACAAAATAGTTTACAACTATATATTTTCCGACGTTTCGCCCCACTTTGCAGGGCTTCATCAGGGCTGTTCAAAGGTAAAGATTGGACAGGAGCTGTTCAAGCTGTTCAATCTTTACCTTTGAACAGCCCTGATGAAGCCCTGCAAAGTGGGGCGAAACGTCGGAAAATATATAGTTGTAAACTATTTTGTTTCTCTTTTGACCGCAACTCTGACCATCTTCTTATATATAAAATCATAATAATTTTAAATATCTTAGCTTAAATACCAATATATACTAAAATTGATTAATAAAACACATTAAAAGTTTATCAAGCTCTTAAGTATAAAAACTACATACCTTGGCAGGGGAAAGAAAAATACAAAGAGCTGGCAAAGCTAAACTATTAAAAACTCCGCAGCCTACAACAGTTCCAATCCCAATATCTCCTTCAGTAACGAATGTTCCAACCAAATTTACAAAAAGATCTGGTGAGGACAAAGCTGCAGCCATCAATGTAGCACCTGCTACATCAGAACTGAGGTGCATCTCTAAACAATAAATTAGCACATCATCTTATAATATGCCCTTGCCCAAGAATCAACTGATTATAAATTTAGAAGTTACATTTCAAATTGCAGGTTTGAATCGAAAGCACTTAATCTTTAAAAAAAGGTCATTTTAAGTAATCAGTATTCTAAGAGTATTTTTTTTTTTTTTTTTTGCAATAGTCATCAAATTCCAAGACATTAATTATTTTTTAAATTAAAATTTATGAGAATTAATCTTAACATAAAATGGAAAAAATTATACTCACTATAACAAATAGTTTTAATCGCTGTGACTAGATATCTGTCACATATCCTTGCAAGAAATGCAAACAGATAAATAATTATGACAAACGTAATTAGTGTAGACACTACTGGTCCACCTGGAAACTCAATTTTCGGGAAATCATGAAAGGATGGTTCAGTACAGTTCACTTCTTTCTCAGATGATAAATTATTTTCTCCTAAAAATAAAAATATTATTTGGACGAAGACTCAATAGTGATCAAGAATGTATGTTTCTCACAGTGTTCACGAATGACCAGACAACTTTACTTAGTAACAGATAAGTCTGGAGACAAAGTAATGATTGAGATATTTTTTAAATTAAGAGATTTGGTTTGGTTATGAATCCAGAGAAAAGTGTAGGTTTTGAAGTGAAAGAAGAAGGATTGCAATTGATGATGAACTCCTTTGTGTACTGAGAAGGCACCTAACTGTAAAGAATAGAGGTAACACCAAAAATGTGTTCGAATAAACATTTCCAACGCTCTGTTGGCACAATAAATCAGAATTTGGTGCTGACTAGTTACTGTAGATGAAACTCGGATACACCATTATACGCCCAAAACAAAAGTACAATCCAAACAGTGATCTGCAAAGGGAGAACCGACTCAAAAAAATGAAAATCTGTTTTTTTGGCTGGGAAAGTGTTGGTGACTGTTTTTGGGATAGTCATGGAGCTATTTTAATCGACTATCTTCAAAAAGGAAAGACCATTACAGGAGCATACTAGGCATCATTAATTGACAAGCTGAAGGCAAAACTTGCGGTAAAATGGCCACATTTGCAGAAAAAGAAAATCCTGTTTCACCAAGAGAACACATCGTCTCACACCTCAGCAGTTGCCATGGCGAAAATCCACAAATTATGGTTTGAACTGCTTAACCATCCACCTTACTCATCAGTTCTGCCCCAAGCGACTTCTTTTTGTTCTCTCATCTAAAAATTGCAGGACAGAGATTTTCGTCAAATGAAGAGGCAATCATGTTCATGAACAATTATTTTGCAGAGAAAAATGCTGAGTACTGTTTCGACAGGTTACAGAGATGGGAGCATCGCTGGGAGAAGTGTGTAGAGTTACAAGGGGACTATGTTGAGAAAAAATTTCAGGAAAAATGTTTTGTATTTTTGTTAGGTTGGAAACTTTTCAGACCACACTTGTATTTCTAAATGTAATCTCATACTAGTTTAAGAGAAACAAAAAATACCTATATAAATTTGAGTAGCCTTAATAAAATAAATGATGGTAATTCTCCATTCTAATGTAAAAGTTTTTTTGACATAAAATCATGGTTTAATTTTTTTTAGTAAGTAAACTGATTTTCAGAAGGAGGTAAAAGGCTATATGGTAGTAAGTTTTATTTTGTAATACCTGCTTTTATTATAGAAGTGTTTTGAGCATTGATGAAAGGTAGAACTGAAGGCATTACCGTCCCATAAATAAATAGCCGTTGCCATATCATTTCAAAATCTGGAAGGTGAACAACGTATATATTAATAATTATTATTCTAATTTATATTTTAAATGCATTATAATATACCAAGAGTCCAGCAAACTTTGGTTTTGTAATTTTTTTTAAATATTTTGCTATCAAAAAGTATTTAATTATACTTAAATTCATGATCAATGTTAACATATAGTGCTTGATTGTAATATGTATAAATTAAATTTTCTCAGATTCAACAACTTTCATATTAAAATAATAAACTTCTATTATTAAGTCTATTCATTTATTTCCTCTCTTACTTATTGCAAATACATAGGTTGCTAAATCCAATAAAGAAACAAACAAAAAATGTGTTTATACATTTTTGCAACTCACAAATTAAGATACAGTATTAAATTTAATATAGCCAAAAACATTAAATTATATCAAAAGTTAAAGAAATAAAGAATATTGAGAGAGTTATGAAATAATGATAATAATAATTGAATTACAAAAATGGACTAAGAAAAAAGGGGGAAATACTTTTTGTTTTATTTATTACAAAAATTTAATTAACATTAACACGCATCAACTTATTTTCATATGCAAGATTAACAGAAATAAATCGTAGGAAATATTTTTTAAAATGTAAAACCTATCTATAATAATTCAGTTATCGTATAATAAGTAATTTGTTATAAATAATTTTATAAGGTACCTAAAACATTTTGTTTGTATCAGTGTCCAAATTTTCCAATGTTTGTATTGAGATCACTACTTTAATCACAACCCTGGACAAATATGAATTGATAAGTATCTAGATAATGTTTATTTAGGTGCCAAATAGTACTGTTTAAAATAAAAGATAGTAAAATATAGATGAACATTTTGAAATAAAATAGATTTTCTTCACCATTTTGTTTGTATTTACTTTATTTAACACTTTTATATAATATAAAATTGAATGTAATGTTCAATGATCATTTTTAAAATGATTAGTTCTACAATTAACAATACTGATCTTAAAAGTATTGTTAAAAGTTTATATTAATTAAAAACTGTTTCTTAATTTTTTAAGATTTATATCATTAATGAATTTATAATGCTGAAGTCCACTCACACCAATAAATTTGAAAGTGAAATTTTCAAAAGTTTATAATATTCCCTTTGTGAGAATAAGTGGAATAATTTATTTTATTCTACAGTAGAATCTCCCTTATCCACCTAGTTGGAGCCGAAACAAGTCCAGTATATCTGTAGTGTATAAAAGAAAAAAATTTATAAGAATTTAACACACATATTAAGTAAAAATTAAAATGTAATTCAAAACTTAATATGTAGATGGTGTCTGTATTAATATATGATATAGATAAATTTATTAGAACAGTTTAAAATAATTTTTAAAAAAATTCTTTAGAAGCATAATTTTATTTAACTTTACAAATTTTCTTCAAGTTTTTAATAGTAGTCTCAAATTCAGTTATTTTATTATTATTTTTTTTGTTTATAAATTTAGTGTTTTCTCACCACTTTATGTTTTCTTTTTATCATCAATTAAATGGGGTTGCACTGTACTTAGATTTATTTTACCTTTCTTAATCATTTATTGATTTTATTTTAGCCCTTCTGGAATGATTTTTTAAAAATCAATATTTCTGTTCTAAATACATAACTGTGTTTTAATTATAATAAATTTTTCATATCCAATAACGATGTTCATAAAAATCATCAACATATCTGATTTTGGGGAATGTGATAACTCATAAGGTAAAGATCTGTTTCCACTGTTACAGTTTCTTGTTGTTCAGAACAGTGGGACAATACATCAGCATCCTTGGTTATACATTGACAGTGATGGATGGAAAAAAAAATTGAACTAAATTAATAAGAAGTAAAAATAAATCTATTATACAAATTTTACTAACCATGTAATGAATGTTATAAAAAGTAGTAAATGTACAGCTGATAATGTCAGTAGGGTACAACAGTTCATTGCTAAGTCATTTGCATGTGGTAGTTGGGATATTAGATGTGAGGGTTGTAGCAGGTAGTGTTAACTATCAGGTTAACAATACTGCCATAACAGCAAATATGATTTTTTCATACATTTTATCTCATATTAGAGGCTGTGAAAATTTCTGCAATGGCTTAGTAATTGCCACTGTGAAAATGGGCTTTTAAGGATTACACTCACAACACGTGTTTGAGTCCAACTGTGGATAGAGCCTATGTTCATGTATATCTGCCGTGGATCAACCCTATGTTAGGAGACCTTCCTAGCACGCAATCTTCCTCTAGAAATTATTTTGGGTTCCCTATAACCATTAGGTTACCAGTTCATTGGTTAATCAGTGGTTAACTGCACCCCTCATTGCATAACTGATGATCAAGCAGCAGTACATGCTTACCAAGTACTAAACCCATTAGACCTTTTATTGGATTGTGAAAGTGGAAGTTTAAAAATTTATATTTTACATGGTATATATATTTATTTATGTAATATAATACATATAAACCAATCAATGTTTCCAATTCTAATTTATTTTGTCTATCATTAATAAAGTTGTCTATGTATCGGAAATTGTTTCATTCTATAATGTTATCTACAACTATATCTAAGAAAATTATTATTCATTATCATTCATTAGTGTCCTTTATACACATTTAGATTCCTCAATGAACATAGTTTCATTGAGTTAAAATTATCTGTCACTAATCCAATAAACTTATCTGCCACGTGATCGGAAATTTGTTGTATATACAGATCATGAAAAATAGCCTTGACATAGTAATCACATCCAATTGAACCATAACAACAACAAATCACAATAACTTCTCATTTATTCGTCTGACAATGTCAATTGGTAAAAATGGGTAGATTTTAAGACAATCTACAAAAAAGCCTAAAAAATTAAGTTCATGTTTATAAAAACTCCTTCATATATTATTAATAAGTCTGACTGTATTTTTTTAAATTTTTATACTAATTGTATTAAACATTTAAGCAACCATAAAACTCAATACATGTAGTTTTAGAAATCTACCATAATCTGATCTCATTATTATTAAAAAATCAATTATTTAGGATATTTTAATTTTATTAAATTAAATGTATAAAGTCTTTAATCTATAAAGATGTTTAATAATTCAACTTTCCTCTTCATTATGCCATTTGAATTGAAATATTTTCTATTTTCTTTTGACAATGATAATTCAATTTTGATTCTACTTAAAAGTCTATTTCTATTCTCAATGTTTGATTACCATTTATTTGTGCACTCTTAATCTTCACTGATTTATAAATATCAGTATATACGTTTTTCGTTACATCATTGATACAAAACCAAAGTTCCATATCTCCAAATTTCCAGTTTCTTATGCACTTGTACCTTCTTATGCACTTGTATGTACTACTACCTTCACTTTTTACAATCACTGAAATTATGTAGTTAACCTGGCATTAGTTTGTTTCAATACCATTAGTCATGCATGAGTTTTTCTCTAACATATTAATTTCATTTATTTTTACTCTGTATTGAACCAAAATAAAATAATATTAGTAATTATTTAACAATATGATATACATATTGCTTCTGAGTAAAAAAAAAGATATTAATTTTATGAAACTATTTATTAAAATATCTAATCATTTGGCAGATTAAAATCAACAAAACTAATTTTCATTTGAAAATAACAATTAGAAAGCTAAAAAAAAAGTCTCTGGATGTGAATGCAGGGCTTGACATGTAAATATTGTATGTTGAGGGCTGATATGTTTAGTGCAATTACCCAAAAATGACTAAATTTCTTCGTACCGCCTTTTACCTAGTAAAGCCAGCTTTTTTCTTTGAAACTCAAACATGTTAAAAATAAAATTTATAATAAAAAGAAAAAGTGACTTACACAGTTAGCCACATGGTGAGAGAAAATCTCACAGCTAAAGAGCTGCATTAATTGAAAGGTAGTAGTGTGTATAATGAAAGTCAAACAGAAATGCGAACCTCACAAGACACTGAAGGAGGATTGGGAAGAAAGATAAAAGAAGCTCCAGGAATAGCAATGAAAGAGAACTATTAAAAAGTGAGTTTTCATGAGACAAAATCTTCTATAGTGAATTGGCAGATTAAAATCAACAAAACTAAAATTTTAAATTCTATTTTATTACAACAGGCTAGTTAGGCTGAGTCTAAACTATTCATGTCATCTTTAAGCATGAACCATTTACATTAGGTTACTGTACTAAAAGGGCAAACCAATCAATCAATCCTATAGGTTGGCACTTGATTCCTAGAACACAGTAGCTTATTCTAGCTTCTTTATTTAGCCTTGAAGATGGTCTTCTTAATTTGGCCAAAACATTAGCTTTTATAATAAAAAACAAAACATATGGTTTATTTCATTATATTTTCATAAACTGGCCCATTGACATCCCACTAAAATCACTATTTAAAATTATCATAACAGTTAAACATCCATTACTTATAAAATGATTGTTTTCCGATTGCATAATTATAGCATACAAGTATAGTTTTTTAAATCACATGTCCATGAACCATTGAAATAACAAATTTCAGTGATAATACCATTATTCATTTATTTTTTGAACATTTTTATTATTCGACAATTTTTTGAAGGTTGCATACTTATGAAAAGACAAAAATTATAATCATTCCAAAATAAGGTCCAAAAGATCACAGTGGATACCCCTTGGTTCGTAAGAAATATTCAATTGCATTGGGAAAAACCAATAGAATTAATATATCTTCATTAAAAAACAGTTCATAAAATTCCTCTCCCAGTTACTGACAGTTAAAGGAACTTACAACTAGGGAAATCCAACCTTATCCCAAAGACTGAAGCCTAGGTTGTAGAAGAACATTCTATTATAAATTCTATATTTATCTATTTCTATTATTATCATTATTACTATTTTATTTATTTTTTTCTCTTTGTATTTTACATAGATTAATTATTTTTTTCATTAGAAGTCAGTTATTTATTTTATAAAAATCTACAAATGTCATTTGAGTTTGTTGTTAATTTTTTTTTTTTTTTCTCCCCCTTCTTAAGGATTATTATTTTTATGTATGTATATATTTGTTTATAATTTATTGTTATTTATAATTGTTCAATATTTGTAGCATTTAAATAGTTCAGGATGTCTTTTTCACAAGATTGCACTTCCCCCCATAGTCAATTGTTAAACAAAAAAAAATCAAACTGTCGTAATGATCGTGTAAAGTCCAGTGAGCCGACCGGGTATTAAATAAAAAATATATATTTTTGTAACTTAAACATAAAAATAAGGTAGTAATTATAGTGTAAATAATATTGCCTAACAAGTATTGAAAAATGAATTAAATATTATATAATATAGTTTAAAATATGCTTATTTCTAGGTTCATTGCCACAATAGCTGTATTTTATCCTACCTACCTTTAATCTACGTATATCAACATTAACATAGCATTTCCAACAAAGCAAAATTTTTTGGTTGTTTTTATATGATTTTGTAAAAAAAACATTACATGGTAATAACAAATTTAATCCTTTTTAGAGCATTAACTGATACAAATTAAGTAATTTGTAGGATAATGTGACTTGCTGATTTGCAAAATTATTATTATAACTAGGATTATATTTTTGTTTCTATTTACTAGGTTGTACTGATTGAAAATAATATCCTTATGATTCCCATTATTGACAAATAACATTATCCTCATAACTTGTTAAGTTAATTGGATTCTCACATAAACCAATGAAACACGATGAATACAAGCTTTCAGAAATATTTTTCACTACTAGTTCAATGGCTTACAAATATTTTAATCAATATTATATAAATAAACCTATTAAAATGATAATTAAATTATTTTATAAAGAGATAATGAGTTTGACAATTTTCATGAAAAGATCTAATATTTGAATAAATATTAATTGGTGAAAATTAAAAAGAAGATGATGAACATTCTAAAATACTTTTATCTGAAATCTTCTAAATCAAGTAACACAACTTCTCATAAAAAATATTTTATCAGAGAGAAGATTTAAAGATAATTTAAATTAGACAAAGTAAGTAGTTATAAAATATTAAGAGGTTAGAATATGTATTGAATTTTTTGAATAAAAATGTAGTATAAATTACTAGATATCAAGAGAAATAATACTATAAATTTAAACTATCGTTAAATTATACTTATACTGAATCATTGAGATAAATGAAGTGCAGTAGTATGTTTTTATAATTTATATAATTTTATTTTGCTGTTAATGGGGAAATATATAATTAATAATCTCTGACTGTATCAAAACAAACAAACCTCCTCTAAGTAACTAATATCATTGGATTGCAAGCAAATATTTTACAATTAAAATTGTCTCACCCAGAGGGTAGAACTATAAATAATCGAAATAGTTAATATTTAATAACTCTAGAAACTCACTTGTGTTTCAGTTGAAGTAAAAGCTTGTACTGAGTTCATAGTACACCACATCTTTTATTGATAATAGTATCATAACATCCTATCAAATGCTACTGACCAATTAGTCTAATCTTAATTGATCCTATTAAAATTAAAAATACAACAAAACAAAGTTTTGATTAAGATTCTAAATAAACAGCTGCAACATAGTGCACACAAAGATCTCTAAAAGCTTCTTAAGCCCTCCTCTCAGTTATTGTTTATTACTGAACTCACAATTATTGTTTTCATTTACTGTTGTAAACATATATATGTTGTTCTTCAGTATTTTTCCAACAAATTTTTCATTGATTATATTTTTTAAAATTATAATAATTAAAATAATAACAAGTAAATTACTTTTAAGTAATAACATTACTAAAAGTCCTAAGATTACTTTTAATTTAAGAAATATTGTAAACTGTTTTCTCGGATGACTGGTACAACTATTCTTTTATTAATACATTACAATCATTTAAATTCAACACTTTATTAAATTAAAACTAATTGACAATTCCAACTTAGATGATGAGCAGAGTCATCTTTTGAGTAGGATATATTCTTTAATGTAATTGGTCCAAATATAGATAAATACCTTTTGGCTGGAAATGTATTATCAATAATACATTTTTTAAACATTTTATGTAAATAATATTGCAAAAAATACAAAGATATATACATGCAATTTTAAAAAGTTCCTTTTATTGCCCTGAGACTTAATCCCTAGGAAAGGAGTGATTGAATACCATACAGAGATATAACTGACTCAGCAGTAGAACAATAGGCTTTACCACTGGCTAACATGGCCGCAGCTCTCTTAAAGCCTCAAGCTTAAGATCTACAAGGCTATCATTAGTCCACCTCAGCTCATGATATGGCGACGGTACTTTCTGCTGCAATACCTCAATATTTGTCAATTCATGTTTGTTAACATATATTGTTATATATGTTAACAAACATGTATACATGTTACATGTGTATACATGTTAACAAATATGTTTATAGTCTCTATTCATTGGGTAGGAAAAGGCATTTCAGCCTTGAGGAAGTAATGATGTTTACATTTTTTAAATTGCTAACATTATTATTAAATTAGCTCAAATAGAATAGTCTCAATTTATATGTTTTACAAAGATTAATTTTATATTCAAATATCAAATTAATTACATTTATTTTATTTTAACATCAAAGGAAGACAGTTTTCTTTCAAAATTAAGTTGCAAATGTTTAAAAATCCCAATTATAATATCTATATATGAAATTAAATAGAATAATTACATTGTTTTCAACTGGTCTGCTTAAAAAAATTAACAGACAGTGTAATATTCGGTAAATATATAACATTATTATAGTTATTTATTAATTCTACAGTAATGTAATTGACAGCAGGAAAATATGATGTATAAAATTGAACGTAGAATTTATTTCTTAATATTTTTTTAATCCCATGGTCATCCATTTTGGAAGGTCTTTCCTTTAATTCAAGGACTGAAATACTGATAGTCACTATCAACTATAAAATAATAATACTGATAGTCCTATATGGAAGATTACCAACAAAACCCTGCGAGAATTCATATTTTCGAACATTTTTACAAGAAATTAAACCATCGAATACTTCTGCATCTTCCAAATTTTTTTTATCCTATGCTTGATGAGAAATTGTTCATGATTCAAGAATATGGATATTTATTTATTTTTTGTTGGAATTTAAAAATGGAAAAAAGTAAGAGTTAATGTACTACTCAAAATAAAAATTATATATGTATTTGTAATTGTTGTTCATGTAATTTTTAGCTTTTCCTCCAAATATGGGAAGCTGTGCTGATAGGCTGAAATGATATGTACAATTTTTATTAATTGTATGACATTTTATTTTGTCATTTCTTCCTTGGGAACTATTCTACCATAAAGACTGTCCATTGTATACTCTATTTAATATTAATATCTACCTTATTAATCTTTTGGTGGAAGGGAGCTCAAGTAACTACCAGCAATTTTGGTATTTTATTAAAGTTTTATAGAGATATTTGTATGATTAATTAAAAAAACAAAAAAGTACTTCAAGAATATACAGACCCAAATAAAAAATATTTTTTTACCTATCTTGTGACATTTCAGATCCTCATCTTCAGACGTTGGGCGACAATTAAATGTTAGTTTCCAGTGGCCTCTATACCCATCATTAGTTGATTACTTGATTTTGATTTATATTCCTATTGCGGTGATGGAAGGCTAGCAGATATCTATAGTCAACTTTGTTACCACTATTAAACGCGCGGAGCTAATAGATACTACACCTGCAACACCTTCAAGTTTTTCTTGAACAGGTGAAAAGACGCCTCGTGAGGGGCTTGAGCTAGGGCCCGTTTGGTACATAAGGTTTATTTCAACAAGTTAAATAAATAATTTTTTTTTTATACAAATAAAATCTCGATGACATTTTGTTTTTATACAGATTTTCAATATTTTATATGAATGCTCTATATCTTGCGGTAGTGAGGTTAACCTAGACTGGGTTATCTTTAGGAAATGAGTAATTGAGCATAATTTGAAGTTATTTTTATCTTAATCACATTTTAAAGTATTTTTTAATCATAAGTTACATAGGAGATGTTTACTGATTTAGTTTCGCTTGGTTATAACATAATATGGATATTTCAGAGAATTTTAATTTCCTCCCTTACAAAATTCCTTCTTGGAAATCCCTCAAAATTTTAACTGTTCAAAAACATACCATATTCCTACGATCAGTTTAAGAAAATAAAATACAATTAAAAGATGATAGAAAGTAAACTTATTAATACAAAAAATAACTGGAAAATACATTAAATATAAAAGAAGACCTTAAGTGTGCTCCTGATATTGAATTGAATTCCTCCCCTGCCTCCTCCCAGTCTTTCATTAAACTTTGAGCTATCATCCTGACACAGTATCCACGAAGAGTCATTCTAGAAGAAAAAAATATATGAATTAAGAACTATGGAGTTTTTTATTTTTTGACCTTAAGACAGGATAAGAGGTTTTAAAAATATATAAAAGTTTAAAGGTCAGATGGTGAAACAAATTAATTAAAAACATGTTACCTTAAACAGTTGGTTGCACATGCCATTTTCTCCAATCTTGCAATATCGTCAAGTTTTCAAAATGGGCAATCGGAATAGAAATAAATGTGTTTTCGATATATTCTTGATGTAATGAATTTGAAATAGCATTTCTCTTGTAGCCTTGTTTCTAATCGTTCTCGGCAAGACTGAACAGATAAAAAAAAATTTTTGATGCTATTAAATTTTAATTTAAAAATTAAATTTGCAAAAATTTTACGTTATATGTAAATACTCACAAATTTAACGCGATAACGTATTTTATTTATTTTTTTAAACATTATTGATAAAAGCAGAGCCGCGTTAAACTGGGCTTGGCAGGTTACCTTTTGTACAATACACAGAGCGGTCCTTAAGCTTAGATTCCATTGTCAAACCACCAACTTCATCTCGAAATATCAAAAGCAAAGAAAGTAAATTTCTTCTAAAAACTAAAAATATTTAACTTACCAAATTATTTACATTCTGCTAATTCTTTCCAAATTCAGCGGCCTAATTTCTACAAAGAGATCTGCCGTTCAGATAGACTCCACTCTGGTTGTATGTTTAAAAATAGGAATAGGAAGTGCTCAATCTTGGTACGAGAAAAAAGAAGCACTGATGAATCGTGAGTTTTGCGTGGTTATTATTAGAGTGAGAAATGCTTTATTCAACCATGCTGTAATACACAGCATACCAATCAATCCATGCATACCAATCGGACATAAATACAATATATATATTCGCATGTTATAACAATAGTTTTTTTTCCTTCACAATCAATACTCGTCTACAAAGATAAATACTACAAATACTAAATACAAATATTTTATTTCATTTTTTTCTTTCTTTATTAATTTAACAATTTTATTTCATTAACTTGATAATTTTATCCTCCCTATCTCACTCTCTCAGACCTCCCCTTTCCAGTGACCCGCTATCCACGTTCGATCCGTTAAACAAATTTATCATCAGACAGCAATGTGGAGCCCAACCAAGTACATAATAGTCATCGCAGTAGATCAGTTTATACAAAGAAACAAATAAATATAAAGATTTACGAAAAAACAAAACAAAAAGTTAGTTTAAAAAAATACTTTAATGAATAGATAATTTAAAAGGAATAATTTAATAAATAAATAAGTTAAGGGAATGTATAAATTAAAACACAACTAGACAGGTCTAAAAACTAAAAAAAAAAAGAAATATTAAATATTTAAATAAAGTTAATAAAAATTTATTTAAAAAAAAGGAAATTGTTATGAATTAGATTTTTTTATTTTGTTTTGAATGGCAAATAATAAATTCTACTCAAGCTAATTAGATGCAATTTTTTTTTGTTATCGTACATGTATAATATTACATCATTCATTCTATTATCCCGTTCTTTTTTTTTTTTTTATTTAAATATGGTATATAGTCTAGAAGCAGCTTTAACCGAAATATTAAAATTCGAAGAACGCCCACTACAACAAAAATACAAGTTAAAAACTCCTTAAAATGTAGGCCACTACAGAAGAAGGAAACAGTGCAGGACCAGAATATATATTCATGCTAAAAATCATAAATGACATTCATAAATAGGGGTTATGGAAAAAAAAAAACCAAATATTAGAACCTTAGATCCCCAACCCACAAACTTGTGTATTCCTTCTCACAGAATAATTTCTTCAAAAAAATCTTGTGTAATCCGTGCTACCTCGTCCTGGAATTCTCTACTCTCATCCACCCGTAAAATCTCTTCAGTAACCGCATTTAAATATAAATTCTTTTTTACTACTGTTTAAATCTGTAACGATATAATCGGATTTCCGATACATATATATATGTTTTTTTCTTTAATATATTTTAGTTTATTTTATCTATTAATACATTTAAATATCGAAATGCCAACTATTTTATTGGTTCCTTCAAGTTTTGAGTATTTATAAATATCAAACCTGAAATCAGAACTTGTTTTTATTTTTAATTTAATTTTTTATGTTACTATTTTTATTATTCTGATAGCGTTATTACTATTTAACCATTTTACGCCAGATAGTTGGCACTCAAAGTTTCATTGTAATTAATCCTAGGGGGCTAGACGATATAAAATTACTTTTCATTTCATTTCTATTTCTGTATTTTAAACTTGTAATAATTAATACTGGACATTGACAGGAGGATTTTATATGATATTTTAATGTTGATTTTTTTTATAAGAAGAAAAATGATTAAATAATAAAATTTATAGATCTATAGTGGCAAAAATGGGCACGATTTCGAGAAAGCAGTAGGCTTGAAGCCGATTAAATCTGGCGCTGCATGCCCATGCCGAAGGATGTCCTCTAAAGTTTAAACAGTCTATTAGGGCAGCTAATGCCATTAAATGCAGTGAGAGTGGGGTTAATAGGGCTTTAGTAGAGGGGGCTAGTTTCAACCAGTCGCCCCGAAATGGATTATGTTGAAGGTAAGAATCTTAAATTATTCATTGAAGAAATGTCTCATTTAATTAAAAATTGTGTTCTTATTATACCTTTCCATTAACAAATAAAACCAAATAACGTTTCAGCCTTCCAACAATGTCTTAAAAGATGCGTTGAAGCGTTGGTCCATCAGAATATTTACCACTGATGCATTTAATTAAGGAATCGCTCCACTCTAACTTTATGCATAGAAATAACAACCCTTAATATTTTTCAAAAATATTTTGCCTGCTATGTTGTTACAGTAAAAGCTGTTAATATAATTTGTATGCAATTACGGACATACATGTCGATACAGAACAAATACGTTTTATTTAAGTTCCGTCTTTCGAATCTACTGTAATAGCTAGAGCTCTTTATATTTAGTATTAGTAAATAAACGTTTCTATTGTTTTGGTCTTTTCAATCTATTTCTAAAAATAATTATCTTCACTCTTAAATTAAAGAAACACTATAAATGTATTTTTTTACGAATTAAAAAAGACAAATATATTTTTTATTCCATGAATAATAATTTTTCATAATACTTTGCTTGGAATCATTACTATTTTAACTTTTCATTCAGTTATTCAAAAAGATCTCGAAATTTTTTATTTATGGTTTATTTCTTAATTATTATTATTGCTTAACCCGACAATGAAAATAAACAATAAACTAATAACTCATAAATAATGTATTTAACTAATCTAAGAGATGAATGCCTTAATATAATTGTTCTAATTTTTAAAAATAATTTTCGCAATCCTAGTTTCGATGTTATCACAACTCAGTAAAGTGGTTAGATTCTTTTTTTTTTTTTTTTTTAAAGTCAAAATCAATGTAGCTTATCAAAGAATCTGATCCTATTTTGAAACCTGGCATTTTACATTTTAATGGGAAGTTGGATCGATAAAAGTCCATGCTGCAAAGAACACTTAATTTACTGGTCGTGAAATCTGTGCTGTTTTAAGTCGCAAGGTTATACAACATATAGTCACTATAATTACATCAAGGGAGTGCCTTCTTTGTGTGTCCAATGTAAATCAGCGCACTTGCTGTCACTCTTGGGCTAGAAGTTTCTAATTGTTCTGTTATCTAATATTTGTTAATGCTATTATTTTAGTTCCTGCCAATCAAATAAAATGAGTTATTATATTTTAAGTACGATAAAGATATCAAAATCTGTTTTTTAATAAATGTCAATGATGTGATGAATTTTTATATCTTTAAAAAGATAATATGTATTAATTTGGCCTGCATGTTGTGGTCTCTGGCTTGAAATAATCTTAGATAAATTGGCGCCCAAACTTAAAAAAAAATTAGCATATTTAAAAAAAATAAAGATTTTTTCGGAACGCACTTCTTTTTTTCTTTTAAAAAAGAAAATTATTTTTTAATTTGCGTTAAGGCAAATAACGGGATATTGTTAGTAAATCGATGGTCAACTTCAAATTGTTTAAAATCGGTAACTTTATCTAATACCAATTTCAAATATGTAAAAATTAATATTAATATGCCTGATTTAGTTCTGAAAAAGGTTTTAATTAATACTGAAAGGTGATGTAGATAAACAAAGAGGATTAATAAATAAAGAATTAAAAGATGTGGTAAAATCTTAAGTAAGTTTTCAGTCGAAACCATAAAATTTGTACTGTGTGTGAAGTTTAACTTTGAATCATGTCAGTTCTTAGTTTTTAATGTTTAGATTATGAATAAAAATTGTTGAGTGAGTCAATTATCTAGTTTTATTAATTTATATAGTTAATCCAAATGTACTGCATCTGCCTTGTTGAAGAATAATGTAATAAATTGCTTGAAATATTCAATAATAGTTTATTGAATATATTATATAATCTTGTAACCAAGTGATGAAACCCATAGATTACTTGAAATGTAGCTTTTGTCAGACTAGATACGTATTAGAGATTAATTTTATTACTTGTTTTCATGTTTTATATTTGAGTTTTGAATAATTAGTTTTTAAAGAAAATAAGCTGTAAATTAATAAATAACAATTAGGTTAGTTATAATTTCAAAAACTATTGTAATAATTATATTAGTAAAAATACAATAAAGATTTGAATGATTTAATATTACGTTTTATAAATTCTTAGTAAATTAAGTCTATATTTGAATCTACTAATCTTTTCACATTATAATATGGCCTTATCTTATCTTTTTTATGAATACCAATTATTATGACAATATAAGGATATATTAAGATTTTCTTTATCTCACTTCTTAAAATTTAAAATATACATTGGGAAGTGTACTATTGTTATAAACTAAAGTTTTATTTAGGTCAATACCGTAAAATAGTCCTTCAATTCTTTTTTTCAATATAATTTTTATAATGTGTTCTTTTTTCGCTGTTTTTTTATAGCTTTATTTAGGACTAGAAAGTCATTTTTTTAACAATAAGTATATTATTAGATTTGTCTTTCTTGAGTATACTAATTTTCTAATAGTTTTGAAAGCTTCATTGAAGGAGTTGCCGTCAAAATCGAATTGAGGGTCTTTGGGTGATAACTGTATCAATATTACATTTGTTATTCAGTAATATAATCAGCGTAAAATAGTTTCTTTCGAACTTGGTTTTGTTATTTTAATCTTTTTTTATTGTTTTTTTTTCACATTAAACACATTTTGAATTATTTAAAATAATATTGACTCTTTGTCTGGCTTGTTTATCGCTTTTAACCGTACTAAACACGCCTAATTCCTGTGATGAATGGGGTCTATAACTATAACACAACTAGACAACTGTCCGAAATGTGGGTCCATTCATGAGAATGATATCATCCATCCTTTACCATTTACATTTATAGACCCTACAATTTATATAGATGCTATAATTTAATCTGTAAGAATTTGTTACATTGAATCTAAATATCTATTTTTTTTATTGGCGTAGACAATGAAGATGATCGACTCATTATTATTTGTAATATTGTTATGCTCAACTTAAAATTTTAGAAGTGTATCCCAGATCAAATTTCATTAATAGCAGCATCACTCCACCCTTTACAATTACTGACTAAACCCAATAATATTCCTGATTTTCTTACTTCCTTTTTTTTTTTTGTATATACAATACTGTAAATTGAGTTGATTTTTGTTTTATGTTAAAATCAATGTAGCTTATCAAATAGTTTGATTTTATTATGAAACCTAGCATTTTGCATTCTAATGGGAAGTTGGGTCAATAAAGGTGCAGTTGTAAGAACACTTAATTTACTTAATAATTTTCTTACTTTGTGTTTTTTCTTTCATTCTTTTATTTTTTTAAATTTCTGTCCATTTTATTTTCATATATAAAGCAAAATTAATCCATACAATGCATTTATCACGTTGGTTTCAAATAATGCTTAAAACTGGCCAAGTACACCATTCTGTCGCAGATACACTTCGAAAGGGAGAAAAAGAATATAAATTTCTCAGTAATGAAACTGTTAAAAATCCTACTTTATAGATAATCTAACTGTAATTTTCAATCAAATAGTACTCACCCATATATATAAATATATATAAAAATATAAAGAAATACTAATACATTAGAATGAATAGAAACCTGTGGCTTAATATCACATTAAGCCTAATTTTTTGCCAAGATAGTTAAATTACGTGTTATTTAACTGCTTTTAGAAGAAATTTTTTATCTCATGATTATCTCGTACCAAAAATATTAATCTAAAATTTGAAAATGGACCGCTGGTTTTGGAATGCTGCGTCTCAATTAATGGCGTAATTGACAACAGAGTTTATTAGTAGAGTTTATATATCACACACGTCTATTTTAGTATTTCATATAATCTGCTAGAAAAACTGAATATACAGAATCTGAAACCTTTTACCACCACATAACTGACTTACAATCTTATTAGTAATAAAATATTTAAGCCAGCAAAAGATAGGAGAGATATGCATATCCACGCCTAAAGGATGATTACTACATTATAGCATTACTCTCTTATCAACTTGCTAATCAGATGTAATAAAAATATTCTTAAAATAATTATTTTTAAAAATATTATTGGTAAAATGATAAAAACATATGTCTACATCTCATAGAATAACAGCTATTTACTCATTAAATGGTAAACTCATTAGGGACGAATATGAGTTACACCTTATATTTATAAATGCAAGTTTTAAAAGAGGAAGGAAATATCGCACTGGACTTACTTACCTATTACTAGTCACTTAAGACCAGAACTATGTGTGTACATATTTATAATTATTTACTTTGGCGTTATGGTCTATTTGTTGAGCCTCTGCATCGCCACCCCATCTTCTCTACATTTTGATTCTTCTATCCAGCTTCGGTGTAGACCTTGTGACTTAAACAGCCTATACTTCATAACCCTATTCTCTCAAATCCAAAAACCCACTTTGGCCATCGTACAACATTCTGAGTCATCTACGAAGAATGATCGCGTGATTTTCTTCAGATCTACCGGCGTTGTTGATATATGCATAGACCTCTCGGGGATTGTACTTTCCAATTAAGTTTGTTTAGTTCTGTGGCATATTTGTTGTTCCTATCCGTCCATTGTGCTCGCTCGTGTACTCTTGTTGACTTCTGCGGCGACCATTGTTCAATAGGAGCGTCCTGATGGATTGCTTGCCCCGCCCATCTTAACCTCCTTGTCCCCATGTCACTGCAGAATCGATAAGTGAACCCTCCTAGAACATTCTACTTAATAAGACCTTGATTCCATATCGCTGCAGTTACAAGGTAAAAGAGAGATACATATTTATTTACTCTTGATAAATAATTATCAAAGACGGATTAAGCCAGTACGTGGCAATTAGTAAGTGATACTTGTAGAGCCTAAAAACTTCTTCAAAGCAAAAATATGTTCACGGTAGCCAGGGCAATAAAAATTTTTACAAGCTAAATACTTCTGCTCTAGATGTGAGGCTCCAAAAAAGTGGGTCACGTAGCATTTGCTACGTGGTTAATGCGGCTTTGATTGAACTGAATTAAGATATCTAAAACTACACATCCCCTAGAAAAGTATATAGCAACTCATTTGAAAAATAATAAAATTGTCTATGATACAAAACTAAATTTATCAGATTCGGATCTGTATTACAAAAAATAAATTTACTTTGGATTCATTAGTATTTTGTTATTCTATATGCATTGAATATTGATCACTATATATCAATAACGATTGTCGATTATTATTAACAATATTATAGTTATTAATGTTGGTTCTCTTTACCCTTTATATAATGAACACAGAAGTAAAAACGGTATACACACAAAAAAGGCAATCCTTCCCGGCTTTTTTTTTACTTACCTCCTTTATTTAATATATAAATTGCAAAATTAATATATACACAAGCATTTAGTGTCCTTCCTTTGACACATGGCATTATAAGGGGTATTACTTCCAACTTTTGACTCAGTTGCTTAAAACGGGAAGAGGAGACTTAAAGATAGTTAAATCTAACAATATTTAAAAAGCGCCTGAAATTGGAAGACAGTGTAAAGTCATACTATTATTATTATACATTCCCTTTGGTTTCATCATACTATTATCAGTATAGTTTGATATCAGATCTAATCACTTGGCTGAGGTATTAAAATCGTTTCTTTTAAACGAGGAAGTGAAATATTTTATGGCATAAAATTTATAATGCTTACCTCATTGTTTTCTATTGGAAATCCATAATTATCAATATTATTCTTTGAAATCTTGTGGAAATTACGGGCAAGAGATTCAGTTGAGGAAGATATCCTAAGGTATCGTCTCTCTTAGGGTTCCCAACACAGATAGCGAAATAGGCAGTGAAGCAGTGCAGGTTATATCGGGGACATGCCTCTTGATCTCCTCCTGCTAGAAGAAGTGATCGAATATGTTTCGAGAGGGAATGCTCAACAGGATTTCCAGAAAATCATTGGATGAGGATTGGTGAACCAGTGTTTCAAGGATTTCCTTCATGTGTGGAAGATGTCGGTGGGTTCTTCCTCCTCAAGCTTGATGGTTGGACGAGAAGAAGTAGACCACAGCCAGAAAGACCTCTGGAAGATAGAGGTAAACCTCTGCCAGGGATTTAAGAGTGCTTTCATTTGTGTGAAGAAATTATATTTATGTATATTGTTAATTGCAGTACTATGTTTAAAGCAACTGTACGTAACATCCCACAATTAAATGAAATGAGAATATACTTCACCCTCAGACATTATTCCTCCACGTTATCATTGTTACTGGTGTATCAAGAATCGTTTTTCAAGGAGCTTATATTTTTTATAATTATATCATTCCTGGAAACCGTTTTATGTTTCATGAGATTTATAATTTTGTTTTATGAATGACTCAATCTTATTAATCCTTCATTAAAAAAAAAAAAAGAAAAAAAATTAATAAACATACATTTTTTACCTAAAGGGAATATCCGTTTATAATTTTAAATGAACATATTATTCAAAGTATTTGTGTGATTGTATATTCAATTTATATTATTTTATATTCAAGGTTTACATCAGTAAATATTGGTTAAATTATGGAAACATTAAAAGAGTAATATGAACAAAGGAGTCTTATAAATAATTCTGATAGAACATCATTCAAGTCATATAGTGGTTAAGGTATAGAAGTGTATCTGGAGAGCTAGTGAAAAGAGACCTTGGCTTCATTTATCTTGGTTTATTGGATCCAAAATGGGGTCGTAAAAATTCTGATGAAAATGGAAATTATAATTTATGGAATAATTTTTTATTGTACTTATTTTTGTCCTAATGAAAAGTAGCAGTATAAAATGTATTTTATTATCTTTTTTGTTATTGCAAATTATAACCTAAACTATTTGAGTTCATGTACCACTTGACATCGGGCAATGTTTTTTTCTTGATAGAGATAGTTTACCGTAGGTTAGGTCTCACAATCCTTATAAAATAAAATCAAAAATAGTGTTCCAAGTATATTACATTCAGAAGATAATTTCAAGTTTTTTTTTTTTATCTATGCTGTTCATTTCGCTTTCCAACTCAAAAAAAAATAATAATGAGTTTTCATTTAATCATTAATTTTTCGGTTGAATTATACATCTCAGTTCTCATTACCGAGACGTGTTCCTAAAAATGTATTATTTATTTTAACACCCAATTAAATATAATTACGTACTCAATTATTTACTGAAAATAAGTACCATAACAAAAAAGTAATGGCTCATTCTTTTTAAAACGGAAGTTTTGAGTATTCATTGTATTTTCTTGCTACTAGAATAATCAAAACTTTAACACTGGTCACATTTTTTTTCATACTTGACAATATAATGTATTTTTTATGGTATTTTCTTCTTATATGACAAGTGGCAACCCGGCAAAGAAGATACCATCCTTGTCCAGTAGCCCACCTTTCAGCTTAGTCACAGCAACCATTAAACATAAAATTAATATTTTAGCTTAGTATTCCTGTTCCCTATTACTGACTCCTTTAGGTTACTTCTAGAGTATTCACTTTCTTAGTGATTTTTTAAAATTAATTATTCTTTTTCCCTATAAAATACCTCGAAAACTTGGATTTGTTTTTTTAATATATAGTTCTATTAATTTTGAATTGGAAGGCTCACAAAATTCAAATTCGAGACAACCTCCTAATTCCTTTAATTGTGGTGGTCAATTCCTTTCGTAATGTCATTTTAAGGTCATAATGGTATGGTTATGAAAACATGATTAATAATCAGTTACTTTACTTACTGTGTTTTGTACATTAAGAAAGTTGAGATTACAATACAAACGGTTTCAAGATAAACTGGTTTAAAAAATTTTCGTTTTTCTACAGTAAATTTTTTTTTATACTCTGTTTTTCGGACCTAACTCACTTTATACAGTAGTCACAGGTAAGATACACATAAGATAATACATCATAACAAAGAACCAATTCCGTCCGCAATAGGGAAAGGATGAGTACTATAGAAAAACATGTGCTTAAAATATTTTATAAAAAATGCTTAAAATATTTTTAAAACATTATAAAAACATATTATAATAATAAACATCATACAATGCAATGACGTCATTACAAACAATTAATTTACAAACAAAAACATTGCAAACAATAATAAGCATTATTGTATGATGATCATACATCATCAAACATCCTAATTTTATCATAAAATTACTTCTCAAGCTGAAAGGGTAAAACAATCTTTAACGGAGAAAGGAGACTTCACAGCACAAATGATTCCATGGTTCTTATTCGTATTGTTGTAATATATTTTAAATATTTTCATGAGATAAGCTTCATAATAGTATGCAATTAAATTAATTGATGCGCTTTCAAATTATAACCTGATATATATGAAGGACAGTTCACAGAGGAAAAGGAAAAATGCATAAATATTAATATTGGTTATTAAATCTTTATGCATTATTTTAATTGGCCATAAAAACTCTAGATCCTTAATTTTTACTCATAAATTGGAAAGCATAGTGGACTCTTTGAATACACATCAAGCTTGGACCAAAACATGAACGACAGCGAGTACAAAGAAGTGGCTAATTCTTACTAACCTTTAATTTAGGAAGAGTGTTATGTTTTAAAATGTCTTCACCTGACCCTATTTTGATTATTTAAATCCAATGTATTCCGCATAATTTTATATTTATTTTATCAAAATCAATGAGATTTAAAAAAATACTTCGTTAGATAAGAAAATAATAAATACATTTTTCGTTAGCTTTATCTTGAAAGGTGTTTCCACGAGCTGAGAATCCCCTCCATGTTGGTATTGCTAAAAGAGAGGGGGGAGTTATGAAGCTAGGTTGTGTGCTCACGATCGTCCTGGGTACTGGCTTGTCTTTATCATGGGTAATTAAACCACATAATTTTTTTTTTATTTCTATCCTTTATTCTTATTGTAATGCTTTATAATAGTATATGAAATTGAAGGACTACCTTTTATTTCAAATTTATATTCCTTTTTGATATAGATTTTGACAAAAACATTTAGACGTTACTATATTCAGTAAGTCATAAACGAGAAATATTAAAATGTATACAGCATTATTTATTTAGTATCATTAAAAAAAAATACTACTATTAATTGTGAATAATTCTTGTTTGAACTGTGATCCATCGAACATTCTAATAACATAGCAACAAAAACAATATGTTCAAATGTTATATATTTATTAATCAACCTTAATACTAAACTTGATATCTCTTTTTAGAAAGTAGAATATATTCAGATATTCAATAGTAAAAAGGTAATAACCTATATTACGAAACGATTATTACGATCGCTAAGTAATAGCCAATTTTCTTTTTTTAAGCTTATTATTTTATTTAATAATTAAAAATCATATAACTTTTTCTAAAATAAAATATATTGAATAATAATTACGTGCAGAGTTGGGGAAAACTAGTTGTAGCTAAAACTATAGCTAAATTAATTATATTTGTAGATGAATAATTAAAAGATCTTATCTGTTCCTCCCAAACTAATTCTTGTAATTAACTAAGCAATTTGGTACTTTTTTTTGTTTGAAGCATTGATAACTAAAATATTAACCTATAACAACTATAGTTCATGTAGTAATCAATGGTTTTGCCCAACTCCGATCAAAAATATATTATTCATAAAAAAAAATTGATAAAAATTTTTAAAAATAAGTAAATTAAAACGCGTTATTTTTCATTATTTATTTTAATTTTAATATTTGTTTGTCAAAAACTGTATTTAAATTGTAAAAATATTATTCCAACTATCCAAAGATCCTTTTTTTTTTTTTTAATTTTCTGTTTTAATATTTTTCTACAATACAAATTTTTAAATAAATCTTATAATCTATAACTTTTTTGGAAAAAAAAAATTTCTGACCCCCATGGGTGCGTGGGTTTGAGGTCAAGATGGACAAAAAAACGGGTTGAGGGAAAGATCTTTGCATTAGGAATTCATTTGAAGAGGGACTGAGGTAATTAGATATTTCGGATAAGAGGTAGTTTGTGTGTTAGTTTGATGGTGTCGGGGCACACCAGGCTTGTTGTGTCAGTAATGGTTCAGTAACTTGTCCTCAGTCTAGACTGAGTCTGTTTGTGTGAGTCTGCCATCTTTGTGGCCGTCCTGTCGGCCCCATTGTCCTGAATAGAGGTTTTTTGCAGTGCTGGAGCCAATTAAAAAAAATTGATGTCCCTCCTCGTGATGTGAACTCTGTCGTCGTCGGTAGGTCGAGTATTGTATGTATGTGGTCAGGCTTTGCTCTTTGTAATGAAGTATGTCATACTATTCGTCTGATCATACTGTTCTGAAACTGTTGGAGCTTCTTGGCTGTAGTTGGTGCTATATTGGTCAGCAAGGGTGCTCCATAAAGTATGGCTGGCCTAAGCACACTTTTATAAATTATTAATTTGAGACGGAGGAAGAGATTAGTAGAAGTTAGCCGGTGATTAAGCCTGTAAGACTTGGTCCTAACAAGCTTGATTTTCTTGGTGCAGTGGCGAGCTAGTGTCAGATGTCTATCAAGGGTGACCCCTAGGTAAACTAGTAACTTTATAAATTGGTAAATTTTATATTCATCAATTTTATTTAAAATACACTGTTACTGACTATAGTTTATTAGATTCGAGAGGGAAAAAATAGTTATAAAAATAATACTTGACAAGACTTTATTGAAAATACCTCAAAATTATAGAAAACCACTTACCACTATATATATATAAATATACTCGCCCAAAGGGTGTAGCAAAAGTACATACAGGTACCAAAATTCAGTTCTTGTTATCGATTCAAAATGTTTTCCCTGCTAGGATCTGATTTTAAGAAAGATTATAAGAGCTGTTCGTCTGAGAGAATCAATGGTACTTCTGAATTGAAAAATATTGCAAAAGACAGAAAAAGCAAAGTTTTTCTGCACTCCAATAGGTTTTTCCTGATAATTTTGGTTATTTAATTCTAAGCTTTAAGGCTCTCTAATAGGAGCTTTGTTTTCTTTTCTGGCTTAAGTATTTTGAAGTGATGACGATCTAGTTGGTAGAAGGTTGTCTAATTGTGTCATATTCTTAAAGTTTGAACTGTTAAAGACTAAACACGCTTAGGAACTCTTCATAAACGAAAAAAAGTATCTGAAATATTGTTTTATTCCTTAAACTATCCCTCCTATAAGATCAGTCTAAATCAAACATAATAAATTCCCGTTTCTCTTGTAGACAACTATTTTACTCTTTCAATGTTCGATATTAAAACAGAAAACAATATTACCCTACCGAAGCTATGTGCATTAATAACAGCTTAAGAAGGATAAGAACTAATCTTCGATATTCGATTACCACACCAATCTGCCTTACGTTTTAGTAAAAATAAATAAATAACAAAACCTTAACAATATTACATATTGTTCATTTAAAAAGTAGTTCTAAAATAATGTTTAACTTATAATTAATAAATTTCACTAATAATTACCAACACAATAATGATATATTGACTTTAATGTGTTTTTTTTCTTTAGTCTAGATTAAAATAACATATTTTATTATAATATTATGATTAAATTAAACATATTTTAACAAAAAATTTTGGTTGCTGAAGCATAAGATCCTAATTCCAATAATTTCCTAAACAAAGGTTGTTACTGATTGTTATCTCGCAAGTTCTAAAATTTTAAAAGATTAAAAATTAATACATCTTATTTTCATAAATTGTTTTTTTGCTAATTTTTAACTTTATAAATAAATACAATAAGTAAATGTGTTTAATTTAAACTTATAATAATATCTTCTGAAGAAACAACCCATTGGTAGCACTTTCAGGATATCTTTTTTTTATGTAGTATATTACTACATATGTTCTATCACATAAATTCAGACATTGATAAAAGAAATCAGAGAGGATATCAACATTATATTTACAAGATATATAAATTAAATGTTAACAAAGCAATTAATAAAAGAAAACTAAACTTAAAGTAAAATAATATCTTAAACACATTCATTCCTGTTTACAATATTTACACTCAGCTGGGGAACGGTGAACCGAACTTTACCCCCACTTATGAAGAAAAACGAGATCTTGTTAACTTCCCGGTCCAACCGCTTCTCTGGTACTGAATCCCAGTGGAGACTGAGAGGGATTCGATGACTTATAGGATAGGATGTCCAGGGCCTATCTCCTTTTCAGATACCGCGGAATCGGAATGGAAGGGAACAAAGAACAAAAAGGTTACGAAGTATTGTAGTTTTGTGAGAAAGGAGGTTGAAATTAAAGAAAATTCACTTATTCTAGATTAAATCTGCTACAAATGGAATATTGAGATCTTTGTGGGAAATTAGTACAGCTAGGAAATTAGTACAGCTACGATGTTAAATATAAATATATATATAAATATATAAATATATATATTAAATATAAATATGTAGTTAAAAAATTAGTACAGCTACGTTGTTTAATCACTTTGCAATTTACAACCCGGAGTGAACAAGAAAACAAGGTGTCTGAGCGGGATAAGACATTCGAGATTAATTAAGTAAAAAATTGATAGTCAGATTCCAACTAACAAAAATAAAGATAAGAGCTAATTAATTGTTTCGGTATCGAATAATGACTGTAATAATTTTATTATGGTAGGTCTATGATGGGATACTTGAATTATTTTGTTCAATGTCAAATAAAAATAAATTAAAGAAATATAAAATATTAAAAAAAAAATGTTCTATAAAATCATTTGAGGGGGCTCGATTTAAGTTAAAGCTTAACTCCTCAGTAAAGAGACAATCATCCGGCACCTTTATTCGGTAATAAGTACTTTCATAAAAAGCTACTTCTATTTATGCACTGTTTTATCTGTGGGTCGTTAATAAATAGTCAAAAAGGTAATACACTATTGCATGAGTATAATCTTCTTCAAGAAATAATGCTCCCGAAACGGCTGTTTTTAATGGAACGGTTTTTTAAATTTATTATTTACAATATATCACTGAATTTTTACAGCAAAAGTAGCCTTTGCTAGCACTGTTGCTTTTACTAGGTTTCATCGATATTTATTTATTACGTTTACAAGGTTGATAATTGAACATTGTAATTTTTGAAAATCTAGTGATTATTTATATAATAATTGAAAAGATAATATTATTCATTTCTTAAATAACAACCTTCAATTTTTTCGCTAACATAAATTTAAAAAACTGTGAGTTTATATGGCACATTTTATTACACGTTATTGGTTCCATGTACCCCTCTGAATTTTTTACCCAGAGTGGTGCAAGCATTGAATAGAAAACATCAAGATGTGTTTTTTTCTCTGTGCAGTATTCATATCGTAAGTCGTTTTATCTCAATCAGCAAGAGATAGAAATTAATTTAAAAAAGTATTAAACAATTTTTTATGTTAGATTAGATTATATGTTTTTTATTTATATGCAATATGTTTTCAATGCCTTGTTTACCCATTCCCCTTTCATCGCCGTATATTTCAAGAAAGTTGAAATAGTATTACATCATCCATACTAATACATTTCCCATTTCTGAAAATTACGTCCGGTTTGGATCTTAGGGCTTTATTATACCCATTTTTTTTTTTGTTTGCTCCAAATGTTTCTGAAAATCACAAATATTGGAATAATTCCACCAAACTAAACGGAAACTAGGGGTACTTTAGTTCAAATCAGGGAGAAAGGCACAGATCAGACCTATATAAACCGATTAGAACTAAAGGTAAAAAATGGAACGTTTCTGGAATTTTCGTTAATTTTAAAATATTTTTTCCCATTTATAAAGGAATAAAATTTATTTTTCTGAATGTATAATGAGCACAAATTTAACTCTCACACAATTACAATAATACTTAATCAGGATAAAGGGTGGTTATGAATGTCACGTCAAAGCTAGACATCAGTATGCAAAAAATTATTTTAAAAAAATTTACCTGAAATTATCCATTTTTTTCAATAATGACATCAACTACAATGATCCGATTTACTCTTAACAGTTTATTTTAATCCTCCAACGTTTTGGTCAAGGAGACAACCTCAATTATAGGCTAGTCACAATTTCTTTAAAAAATGTTTTTCATTTGCAGACTAATTGCCTATTCCATATAATTTAACATACACTCTCAATGAAAAAAACTATTCTTTATTTTTTTTTCTTTTTTTTACTAAACATATCAACAACTTTTTAGTAAAAAAGGGAAAAACAATTTTGAAGAATAGTTTTTGTATTGAGACAAAATGTTTTATTAAATGACATGTTCAATTAGCCTGTAAATGAAAGACATATTTTAAAGAAATTGTGACTAGTCAATAATTGAGGTTGTCTCCTTACTAATGGTCTGAGGGCCGAAACGTTGGAGAATTAAATTAATCTGTTAGAGTAAATTGGATCATTGTAGTTGATTTTATTATAAATACAAACAATTAATTACTAAATCTATTAAATTAGTATACTAATTTATTTTTTATTTCTATGAAAATACAAATTTTATTTGACGCTAAAAACGAATCTGACTTACTTTTTTCTTATAAAAAAATTGTTTTGACCAATTTTAATCGAAGCATCTTTTGGTTGTTGCAACTTTATGCAAACAATCTCATTAAGATTGCCAAATTTTTTTTTTGTAAGCAATATATAAATACAAATCAATTTATTTTATAATAATCTTTGAATTCATTTGTGCAATAATATTAAACATATCTTAAATTATTTAAATAATTTAATCGGTATTGTAACTTCAGCCTATTTTCTAATACTTTCCTTGTTTGACCAAAAACGTTTTATTGAAAACAATGTTCCCACGACTGTTGTAAGTGGTATTAATATCAAATCTTTCCCAGATAGTTACTTCTACTATTGCTTCCTAACCACCCAGTTAGGAGTAAAATATCAGATTGGAATTTTAGCTGAGTTAATTAAAAAAGGAGAATATTTTTTAATAATTTTGCAATATTTATTTTTCAAGTTTCAGCTTTAGCTAGGACATTTATGTTCTTTCTTGGCCTGATTCATTAAGCAATATTTCTGAAACAACAAATATTCAGACCTCTTCATGATATATTTCTGTTACTTTTTCCCTATGAAAAAATAATTTAAAAAATTTTTTGAGATGGATTCAACAAATTAAATTGTATACAGATACATACCAAAGTGCGCCATAATGTTGTTCTTCAACATTAATATTAATAAAGTAGATTATCGAGATTCTCTGATCTTCAGATAGCATGGCTTCTTTGTTATGTTAGCGTAAAAACAAAAAATAGATATAGAATCTACCTATGGGTACTTGCCAAAGATTTTTCAAATTTCATAATATAGTTTATGAAGCAACATTAGTTTATGATCACCGTCAATAAAGTGTTGTATTTCGTGAACACAATCATTCTTATCACTATTGTAAAATTAATTTACAATAACTAATTATTATTGGTAATTTAACTTTGTACATCGCAGACAAACAGTAATAATTCAGAATCCACCTTGCTATTGTCCATCCGAAGATATATTAATCATATCTGTTTCTGTGACTTTTTTTTTTATAAAATTCTTGTGGTGAAGACTGAGTAGACACTTTTACTAATTAATTAACGTCATGAATATATTCTCATGTTACGAAAAAATTATTTTATTATATTATATAAAAGAATTTTTTAAAATATTTATTATTTGAAAATTTCTGATATTCACTGTTAGGTATTTTATAGAGTATTACCAATGGGTAGTTTCTCTATATGCCTGTATCATCCCATTATGATCTTACATCAAATTTACTGAATATATTTTTATGTAAATACAGTTGTAAATATCAATAAATAAAATGATTTCGTTATAAAAATAATAATATTTTAATCTATTTAATACTATTTTTACAGAATAAAGAGAATACTAAACATAGATAAAATATACCTAATTAATATTAGAGTATAAACTATAAAGCATTTTTTTTAGTGTAAAAAATTTTTGTTTGAATTTGAACATTGCTTAAATGCACAATCATTGATTGAAAATATTCATTCTTATTAATATTATTAAATAAACAATTCCTTAGTATTAGTATTAGTAAAGATCTTTATTTACTAGGAGAGAGCAAAGTTATTTTTGGTTATTATACACCTAAAAAACTGGGACAAACTTGAAAACGTTTCAAAAAATGATATATTTTTGTACTCATTTTATTCTGCTCCTAAAAAAACACATACATAATCTAAAATAACAAAATACATATTTCAAGTTTTATTTTTCAACAAACCCCCATATGCAGGAAAACAAATATTCTGAATGTTCTTATTCTTATCTTATGGACTAGATGTTTTGACTAAAACCACTATCAAGTAAAGCTTAAGCGATAAATCTACCAATGAATTTTAATTTGAAATGTTTGGCCAAAAACATTTCATGCCAATGCGGCCATAAGCAAAAAGTAAAATGGTTAATTGAACTTTGATGAAAATCACTGCATACTAAATGTCTACCTAATCATTGATTTCAAGATCTCATTTTATAAGAATAACCATAATTAATCATAATAAAATGTAAATTTTATTTTTACAAAAGGACATTAACTTTAGGTATGGTGATAGCTACGGCAAGTAATGAATTCAAAACTTGCTAACCTGTCATTCATTTTTTCCTTTTTCTAGGAGCTCTTTCCTGGGGCCATAAACGGCAAAAATAATATAAAATGATAGAAAACAAATTATTCTTATTAAACACCTATTTTATGAAACACCTAACACTTGATAAAACCAGTACATTGCTAATAAATAAAAAAAGCTAATTAAAATACTTCTTTTAGAAAATATCAGTTTTCCAGGAAATCGAAAAAATGTTACGGCTTCGGTAAATACTAGAGGTTAGTTATCTCATTGAATGTCGTCTTAACAAAAAATATATCAAATACCATTTTTATTACAAAAACATTTGATAAAATACCGGAGAGCTAATATTATAAATTACCTAATAGTTAACTTTTTTTTTTAAATTTACTTTTATAAATTCTTCCTCTACGCATGAATACATATGCGACTTTGAGTATTTGGTAAAATGTCCAGTCTAAACCAGATATTACCAATATATCTGTGAATGAACAGCAAGACAAACATTTACTAAGCATTTTCTTTGATATATAAAATTAATACACTAATAGTAATTATTATTAAAATGCCGACATTCAGATTCAAACAAGAATTTAGAATAGAAGTCAAACAGAGTTGGCAGGGGACACTCTATGAGACCAGTTGCATGTATTCGTCTGTAAATTGATGTTGTATACATATAATGTCTTAGTCTCTATATTTTCTCAATATAGATAAATAAAGTTTATTTTACACTTCTCTGCCGCTGAATTATTTGTCTATCAATACATACTGCTGCTTCTCGTTTACATTATCCTCAGATCTTACGCCGAATTCTTGACGAATTCATAAAAGAAATAATCCCCTTTTGTATCTTCCAAAACCTAGACTAGCAGTGAGATGCCGCTTAATTGTGACTAATTCACTTGGACACGTTCCGAAAACTGATTCGCTACGCTTCTGAGCTGTTTGCGAATTCTAGGCTCACGCACATAACAATTGACCAAATGATCGTTTGAATGATAATGAAGTAAAAATAAATTGAGTAATTATAAATTGGTATGATGCTAAAAAAATTTACCTCTTACATTATTTATGTATCACCATTAAATTAAAAAAAAAAATTAAATTTAAAAAGATCGTTAATTATCAAGTTGAATTGAAGAATAGCAGCAGTATGTCAATTATAAATGCTTAGAAAATATGTCATTTCATGGCTAAAATGGTGATAGAAAAAATATTCTATTCAGTTGTTAATGTTCAATCCCACCAATGTTCAAGTACTTTGTAATTACTTATTATTCTACATTAACTGTTGCATAATAGTTTACACCGTGTAACTGTGTAACTGTGTAAATAAGGCTAATAGTTTACACCGTTAAACTACTAAATATTTTGCACCTGTTGACCGGTTGTTTATGAGATCACTTGCGGCCTTGTTTTTTTCGGAAGCTTAGCAATTTTTTTTTATATTGTTTTACTTATGATTTTAGGTCCTTAAGTTCACTAACATGAAATAGGAATTAAGGCGTTATCCTACAAATTACCAACCTATTCTATCCCAAAGGTTCACTACAAAATTAAAGTCAACCCGCTCAGGCCGGATTCGAACCGGCACCCCTTTTGACACTATAATGCTAAGTTTGTAAATCAACACGCTCTGCCATCCATCACCACAATTAGCGAATTTTTAGTCAAAGTTGTACAAGATATAAGTACAGAACTCCAATTATCTATCCAATTCGGGTACGAGACCTTGCCGGTTAAACAGGAGATCCCGTTAACCCGGAATGTACAAAAAGAAAAAGTACAATATTAATTTAACTCTTATATTAGGTAAATATTAAATTCAATACAAAATTTCATATAAAGGTGATATGTATACTAATATATGATAAAGTTAAATTTATTTATATAATTAAATAAAAACATCTTTAGATACATAATTTAAGTGTACAAACGTTTTTTCAGATTCCAATATTAGTCAAAAAGTCAATTATTTTGGTGATTATATTTCCTATTTAGTATTTTTTTTTTCAATTATTTATTGGTGTCATTAATTTATTTATTTTTAGTAATTTTCGTATTTATTAATTATAGAATGTATTTTATTTTTACCGCTGATTAATTCCAATAGCCAGTCAGCGGAGTTTTACTAAACGAGAAGATTTTTTTAAGCAAGTAGGTTGGTCGATGTACATGTCACAATCTCACAAGAGGAGATCATAACACAAAAAAGACAATAATTCCCTGCAGGACCCGCCCCATTAACACCCCCGGGTAGCCACGTTCCTATATCACTTTTGAAATATTAACTTGAAATGGGAAGAAGAAACTTTAAGATAGTTCAATGGAGTAATATTTAAAAAGCGCCTGAAATTGAAAAATGGCGTCACTGTCTGTACCTTGGTCTTAACCGTGTAGGACGCGTAGAGATTAAAGAACTTTTTTTTCTTATATTCAATAGACTTCTTTTGGTTTTCTGATAAAATTAATTTAACACAGTAACTAATTAGGTCACTTTTCTGTTTTTCGTCTATAGCTTCTAAACAGTTCATTTTAGCGAAACAGTTATATTGTAAGAAATTAAATTCTGCGTCATAATTAAAACCATATAAATATGTTATGCTACTCATGCGAGGCAGAATTTAATTTCTTATACTATAACTGTTCCGCTAGGATGAACCCTTTTGGAGTTATAGACAAAAAATAAAAATAATTACTAAATTCGTTACTTTACTAAATTAATTAGCTAATTAGTAAAGGTTTTGTATAGTCAGAAATGTATTTCCACAGTAAGTGAGATAGAAATTCTTTTTTATAATTATTTGGATATGCAAGTTGAGATGGATTTCTTGCATTGGGCTCCTGTAATATTTAAACTTAAGAACTTTTTTGCATATATTCAGTTGACTTCTTTTAGTTTTCTAATAAAATTGTGACCTGAAATTTTTTCGTAATTTATTTTCATATTAGTTAATATCTTTATTATATCATTAACTTCTAGTGCATAAAATGTTTCTTTTTTTTTTTTTTTTAATATTACAAAGTAAGCAGAAATAACACGGCAGGAAACCGAAATGTTCTCAAATCTGTATTATCAAATATTTTCTGATTAAAATGTTTAGCCCTAATTGCACAATTATTTCTGTGACAAACAGTTGATTACTTTAGTAGGCTCTGTAAGCAGGAAACAAAATAACTAAAATATTACCTAAGAAAATATAGCTTTAACAAAAGTTGTGAAATATACCTGGATATATAATATAGAAAAAGGAGTTTCCCATAGGGCAGTATTTTAGGACATTTGTATCAAGTTTTAAAACCGTGAATCATATTTTACTTTTTTTTGGAAACAAGACGTTTCTCAATTGGCCAATTAAACTGTAACACTGAATGGAGATTGAATTCACTACAAAAAACCTTCTTCGGTCTATCTTACTCAGAAATTAAGAGTCGTATATGCAAAACTCAAACCTGGACAAGCAGCGTAACCCTATTTACGCCCACTATGGAAGAAAGATTTTTTCTGCCCGTTTGGTGTATGTTATCAACCTCTTAATCCTGAAAAATTATAGATTTTATCTCCCCGACATGACAATCTGTGAAGAGAGATGAAAATAAAAAGAGGATTCATTGACACTACTTACGCAACAACCTGTTAACCATTCACAATAACGTGAATATTATTCAAACTGATCGTTTGTGTATTTTCCTCATACGTCAACATATATCTTCTTTTTTTTTTAACATCCAAAGAAATTACTTTATTATTATTGTTATTTACTTATTTCTCTTTGGCGATACCCCATATATAAATAGAGTTCGCCTCAACTCACAGAAGTGGTAAACTATATACAAAATTTTAAAAAAATATATACAAAAATCAAATAAGTAAGCGAAAGTTATGAACCATTGAATAAAAAAGGAATTCATTTCTCTCTCAACATTGATATAAAAATAAACAACATGATACAGTTTAACATTCATAAATAAATAATGGAAGTTTAATGGTTGACCGTATGTAATATATGGTAGGAAGGTAGTATGGGTGGCGGTCAAGAAATGTACAAAGTAGTAAAAAATAATTATTAATAACCAGCGTTTGTCACACTATGTGTAGCTTCATCAGGGTTAAATTAGAACAAGATACGAACAGGTTAAAATATGACAGAACAATAGAATATAAATTAGAATAAAAGAGGAACTCAGTATGTGAAGAAAATTCATTACTTCAAGTCATTAAGGGTTAGGGGTGCAGTTCTTTGTAAAGAAATACTGTTACTAGACCAACAGTTGTGCAAGGAGGTAACTCGCACTCGACCGCCAGATTTTTACCTAATTTATGATGATCTGCGTTGATCTGGAAGGGCTCCCTTACAGTCACGGTTACAGTGAAATAGGAAATATCTATTGGCCACAGCTGATTCGAGCCGGGGTCCACAGAGTTTATAGTTCAGTTAATTCAAATTAATAACAAATACAGTAATGAGTAATAGAATTGTTAATGCAAAACTAGAGAAATGAATATTGAAGACAATATTTTATAGATGTAGTAACAAATGTGGTAAAACTAAAAGAAAGAGTGGTGAAGTAAATGAGGTATAAGTAGAGAGATGAGGTGTAGGTGCAATAACAGATATGGGGGAAGGAGGGGTAGGTGAACGGATAAGTAAAATATAGAACGAGATAATAAAGAAAAATAATAATAAAGTTAACATTAACCTGCGACCTTAAGAACTCAGAGTGAGGTAGAAGGAGATGAAAAGAATGGAATTTATTACTGACAATTACTCTCACCATAGTCTACTACTCTAATGGATTTTTGGCAACGGTTTATAACCGAAAAATCTAACGTATATGATTGTTATATGGTAATTAAAAGGTTAGAACGGGAATAGGATGAGATCAATTGTATAAGATAAATGAAAGGTTAAAATAATACATAAACAGAGGGGAGTAATTAAATAAAAGTAAAAACCATGAAACATGAGAAAAATAATGATGAAGTAAATAAAACTAGCATATGGATAATACAATGGAGATGTATTAGTAATCAAATAGATGGAATGCGATATAAATATAGTAGATATAATAGATATTAGGTAGACAGTCTATACTATAACTGTATATCTAGTTTATGTAGAATTAATTTACATCTATGTAAACATAGTCCGAAATAAAACAACAATGACTAATAGTAACAATAATGAGTGTCGACAATAGTCGGAACATGGAGTAAGACTGAGAGAACAGGATGGGAGAAAAAAAAATTTAACATCAATCAAAAATTAAAAAATAAAAAGTAAATTCAAGGAGATGAGTATAGATTAGAGTAGATAGAATAGGGTTGAAGTTGTTTTAATGTACGAGTTAATAATGTTTCATAAGGTTTGGGCAATGTCTGCAACTAAGGGAGAAGTAATCTTTATCAACTTAACTGGTTTTTCTTCAAGGGTGATATGCAGAGACTCTAGCTATGAGGTATTTTTTATGGTTGGGACTGTAGCATGGATAGAGGATTTATAAAAGTTAAAAGAGTGGTTAAGGGTCAGTTTAGCTACCTCAAACTCCGTATTTCCCAACACAAATCATGCATCAACTCCCGTAATCCTTTGGTCTCTAAACTATCTGAACACGCGCTAACCCTCAAAAACTCCTCCAACTTAGATAAAGCCTCTATCTTCGCTACCGTTCCAAACATATATACGAGTCTCTCGATGTCAATCATATCCTATACCTCATCTATTAATCTATCATAATCATTTTGTTACGTTTCACGTTTCGAAACGGGGTACAAAAATATAGAATAGTGATTAGTTTAAATGGAAGTTATTTTCAGCTCATCAGATTAACAAACAATTTCCTAGGAATGAAATGTAGAACGTATAATTAATGGTTAATGATTTATCCTTTTAGAAAAAATTAACGGACCGTAGTGTTAAATGTAGGTCATCCAAGGAAGCTAGTTTTTACCATGGGTAAATGGATAAGCGAAAGTAGTCAATGGAATTTGAGACGATGACACTCATGGAAGTACAAAACTCTGACTGAACCTAAAGTAACTGATTAGTTGGCATACGAAGGCTTTGCTTTGTCCTTACTTATATGGTTTAAATTAGAGGTGGAACCTTACTGAACATGTATTGTCATAGAATAGCATTACGAAGTATGAGCAGTATAACTTTATCGTCAATAAATTATGGTAAATTTCATTGCTTCTAACTGTTGCCTAATGAATCTTTAAGAAGAATTGGATATCATACCTCCCAATTGAATATGAAAAGCTAAAGGTGTCAACTCTTCATCATAGGCCATAGGACACATGGCTATTGAGTTTAAGTTTTCAGAATTCTTATTGCTTTCGATAAACATCTGAAATTAACGTCCAGTTTGAACCGGTTTTCGATGAATTTATAATATGACAAACCATATACTGCAAAATCTCTTATCTGGCCAAATAATGTTCATATATGTCATTTATAACTTAATAATATTGTGATTAGAACAGCTACAAATTTTGATCTCGTGAAAAAAACCCGAAGCATTCTTGTGTTTTTAACCAAGATAGACTTAGGTGAGAGCATCCTGTAAGCATTTCTAAGAAATACCGTCTGATCCCTAGATTGAATTCAACAAATATTTGAATTTACAAGACTCGTTCTTGAGAGGGAGCTACAACCATGGGATGCTAGGCGGTGAAATGGGATTGTGGGCCGATGAATCGGAAGCAGAAAGTACTAGCCGTTGTTGGTCGGCCCAGAGAGTATGGCCCACACGACTAAGGGGATAACACGTCACTTCCGGTTAGGCAGCGGCCTTCTCAATTCCCTGTTTCCTGGCCACTTTACACAGGACGCCGCTAGGTTCCTCAGGGTTCCCTTACACTCTGGGTCAATGTTTTCCAGTCCAAACTTTGTTCAGGAAAACCCATCAACTAGAAATTTCCTTTTGGTTAGGCAATCTTTTAATTGTTTTTTTATGTTACTGTACCGATTCTTTTTATCAATCTTAAATATCATTCTAGTAATGCTGTTAAGGTGCTGTCCATAATTGCTATGAAGTTCGATTTTAGGGCGGTGCATCGGCTCTATTTTCATATCGGCTATAAAAGGAAAGGTCTAAAATCAAATTCAAGCATTTTTCAAAGATATTTATCTCGAAGATCAAGAACTAATAAGTTATTATTAGGTTACCATAAATTTGAAAAAATTATTCAAGAAAAGTAATCAAGGAAAACGATTAAAGGATTTACGAATGAAATACACAGGGTAGGGTCATCACTCCTACGTCCACCCTGGGTGAGTCGCCTCCTGTAGGCTGAGGGCCCTCACGCACCCCAGGAAAAAAGTAGGAGATGGAAATGTAGATTACCGACATGAATAGTAGTTCATGGGTACCGTCTATTCTCTCGACATTGCATAATTTAATAAGCATCCCAACCGCCCCCATACTTACAGTGTTTTCAAATAAATATTTTCAAATTTATTTCGTCTTAAGAGTTTTAAATTTTTTTTTTCATATTTTCCGCACCATTTGCACGCATAAAAACCCGAGAGTTGTTAACGATTTTCAATTTATTGCCTGCAGGATAAATTCGTCTTAAAATCTTATTTGAAGTCATAACCCGTAAAGAAAAAAGTGTGGCAGTTTTGGGACTGACCGATAAACCGGCCATGCCTTAAGGCAAAAAATCGTACTTCCAGAATAATTATAATTTGAATATAACACCTATTTCTTAAGTCAATTTTTTTTATTTTGTATTTAAATACAGGATCTCACTTAGTCGAACCGGCACTACCGGGATTGTTCATCTCCTCTAAGCTCTTACTATTCTATTACAATATACACGTTTTTCTCGTGATTAGCGTTGCTAGCTCCGTTTCATCTCCCATACATTTTTCTTAAGTTGTCGAATATTGGTAAAGAAGTCTGAAACAAAGTACTTTTTGTTTTGAAGTCATTTAAAAAAAAAATTACACTATTCCATTGCAAATTCCAGGTGTAGATAAGCTGGAAAAGAAATGAATAGAAACTGCTAGTGCTAGAGACGGGACTTTTCACAGTAAAAAAACGGTTGTAAAAATTCCAACAAGTGCAGTAAAAAAACCAAAACGTGTAGTAATTTAAACATATTTTTATTTATTTTACTTTTGAAGGAAGAATTTCATTTATTATATCCTCATTTATTTATTTGTCTTATCCAAGACCTATGTTAATTTATATATTTTTATAAAGAAAAAATATATATTACTAAATGTCATAACAAAAAAGGTTTTGTAATAATTTCAATTCATTATCAGTTACATTAAGCATTTTCATTATTTTAAACCAATATGACTGCTTAGAAAATACTGAAATAACAAATTGGCTTTAAAAAAACATCAATGAACGCTTAATATAGCTGTTAATAAAATAGGAATTATTGCTGTTTTTTTAAATAACCTTGTTTATGATAAAATCATATTTTTTTTTTTTTATACCCCCATTAAATATTTCATTTTAAATTTTTTTAAGTGATTTACACATAGGAAGTGTATTTTAGTCATTTGCAATTATTTTGCCTGAAAATATTGATACTTAGAGGAAAATAAATTGGACAATATAATTCAATGTACAAAACAATAAATACATCGGATTTAATTTAAGCACAAGCGTAATTTTGATTGGGCAATAAGCCTCTCAAACATTACTTACAAAACTTCCTCCTCTGACTTCCATCCAAGCCCAATCTCAACCATGGCGATATGTAACAACTTCCCATCAACGTCTATGTCTAACCCTAGATATTTACTCGTCTGTTCAATTTTTTATGTATGTTTTATTATTAAGAGAAATGTTGTTGATCATGGATATTTCGGTCATCGATACTTTGTTACTTCTCTTGTATTTACCAAATGCTGGTAATATAATACTCCTAAAAATGTTGTTACGGTGTTAAAATGAAGGATTTTAACAAAACCACTTCCCGCCTTTTTATGTGGGTTGAACCTATTTCTTTTATTTTCAAACCGCAAAGATAAATATGAAGCAAGTTTTAAGACAAGAATAATATTGTTTATTAAATTATATTATTGAAGAAAAAGGAAAGCTCAACTGCAATGCAGAGAAAGCATTGTAAAAATAAATACAATTTTGACTTTTATTCATGATGAACTTGATAGATAGAGATAGATGGGAGGATTGCGTTAAAACTGATATAGTAAAATTGGGTTTGGAGGGGCATCACTGGTAGAATGTATGTAGAGAGCGATTGATAGTATCGGCATTGAACCTTCGGGTTTGTTAGTCCTTCATTATGATGATTATTATTATTATTCATGCTGAACTATAGGATAACGCATTCGTTTCGTCTTAGTTGTAGTACATGCGAACTTTAAGCCCTAATAGACAATAAATAAATTACTTTATCTGATCCTATTTTAATCCTCTATTAAGATTAATCCTTGAGGAATTATTAAATTTTAAGTGAATAAAATTTAATTTTAATTTAATATTTAAAAATGTGAAAAACGGGATACTGATACAGGGTCAACCTGTCCTTTAGATACACCAGGTGAGAAATGGCATCAAATCTTCTTCTTATCCTCACACCAAGATATGTAACCTCCTCACACAGTCCCTCTCTCCTTGGATAATCATATGCACTTAATTAACAAGCAATATACCTGTAGAACGTTCTTTTAGCTTAGTTAAAATATATATGTCAATCAGTACACTTATTACGTAAAAATATAATAAAGGAGGCGTACCTGTACCCTCAACTTGTACAGTTTTAGTCGAAGAGTGTAAATTACAGGGTCAATAGTAGAAGTATCTTCGTACAAAAAAAATATATTTCTTTTCGTTTCTGTATGCATCGGTTTGTGTGATAAAAGGTGTCCGAATATTTTTAGAGAGGTTTGGAGAAATTTTTTTTTTAAATATTTATTTATTGCTATTTACAACTGTACATTATAATACATTTAGTAAATCTGATCTAAGTTAAATTGGAGTGTTACAGGCGGGTAGAGAAACTTCCCATTGGTAGCACTCTAATGACATTTTACATTAGCTGGTCTCGTGGCCATCTTCTTTTCAGACGCCTCGGAGGATTGTCAGAGATGGAAGAGGATGCAAGATTAGAAACTAGGGGGTTTGAGTGGTTAGAGAGTTTATAATGGAAGGAGTGATATCTGGTTCGGACTAAATCGGTTACATAGGGAACATTAAGGTCTTTATGTATGATTTTATTTGTGACAAAGTAAGGAGCAATGAGGATTTTACGAAGAATTTTGGATTGTAAGGATTGAATACGAGAGGCATTCGAAAGTTTAGTGGAGTCCCAAAGCTCAACTCCATATGTCCTGATTGGCCTTATTACAGTCATGTAGATCAGTCTTTTGTAATGTGTTGGAAGTTTAGACCGTTTGTCTAGTAAGTGCTGTAATAGTCGAAATCGACGTGCAGTTTTTAATATGGTGTGAGGATTCCAGGTTAATCGTTTGTCCAAATGTAGTCCAAGGTAGCGGATCTGTTCGACAGGGGTTAGGAGTAACATCATTAAATGAAACTGTAGGGCAGTCAGTAGATTTACGACGAAGGGTAAAGGTGATTTGATGGGATTTGTTGGAATTTATCTTAATCCTCCAATTACGACACCAATCTTCCAGCGCTGTGATATGGGATTGGAGATTTTGGGATACAATTAATGGGTTATTTTTAACAGCGAGCACACATGTGTCATCGGCATACGTGGTGAAGATAGTGTTAAGATTGGTTGGAATGTCAGCTGTATAGACGGTGTAGAGGATGGGACCAAGGATACTACCTTGAGCGACACCAGCGGACTGAGAATAGAGGGATGAATAGGGAGAAACATTATTCACCAAATTCGTATTTTTAATAAATTACCATGTAATTCGTATTTTTCAGAAATATCTAAATCGTGTTATGACGTACTCTGAATGAACTATTTGTTTAAAAAATTTAACGAACTTTACAAGTTGTAGTTTCAGCTATTGCTAATTTTTGCCCATCACTGCATCCTACTGTCTTATTGGACATTCTAAAACAGCGGTTCTCAAACCTTTTTTACTGCAGTGCCTTTATCTGTCTGAAAAAAAGTGACGGCACAATCTTCCTTATAGGGGCTCAATGCGTAGCAAAAGAATGCTAGTTTAAAATAAATACTCCAATAAAAATTTAAAAAACGTTGATCTTGTATATGATTTAGTAGAAAATGCTCCAATGTTTATTAAAATACAAAATATAAGAAGTAAAACTTTAAGAATATTAAAACTATATGACTAAATAATAAAAGTAAACTTTAAGTAAAGTATACTATTGTGAATACGTAACCGTTAATAAAATATAACTATGTAAAAAAAAATTATAAATAAGAATGTATTACTCAAACCCTTTACCTTTCATAACTATTTTATTGTACTAATTTATATATTATTTAAAAAATATATATATAATTTTTGTTAGATGGGCCTGTAAAGTAAATGAGCGACAAGTAAAGTCGTTGAAACACTTAGAAATAATTTCCTAGGAATCAAGAAAATGTATGTAGAAATTGCTAAAGAAAATATATGAAAATATAAAAATCTGATTCCTAATCATAATACTTGATGCAAAAGGTACCGACACAGGATCGGTTTTCTATTGTCTTCGGTTGATTGTTTCTGTCTTGTGGGTAAACAGATCTGCAAAAAATACTTCTGATTATACATCACTTATCATCATTAATATAAATATACACTAATTCAAATTTTAGTATGAACTGCACTAATACAAATATCTCTTCCTTCAACTGAGGTATACAATGAGGTTGCAGGAACTACACTGAACTCTCCAGGAGCTATATGTGCTTAACGCGTCGATGAGACAAAGCTGACATTTTCCGATAGCATTCATGTTTATATAGTGTTTCTATTCTATTCTATATAGTCATCGATAAGTGTGATTTGTAATTGAATATTTTTTTAAAAATATTTTAATTTTTTTTTTTATAAACTCGTGCCCAATGTATAAATAAAACATTATTTTCATAGTTTAAAGTATAATTTGTTTAAACATTAGCCTATCTTCAAATGTATGGTTTGCCTATTGGTAATTTAGACATAATATTTTTTAAAAATTTTATTGAAGCCTCAGAAGAGATTACTGTATTTTAAATGAAGATCCAGAAAAAAAAATAAAGTAGCTCGAAAATAAAAAATTATCTATCGGAACTTTTAACAATATGTAAATATTATAAAAATCAAACATTTAGTAGATATATAAAAGAAACAATAAATAAAAATAATAAGCCTTTAATATAAAAATAAATAATGAAAAAAAAATTGCCAGAAATGCGGTTCTATTGTAATGGTTAAATAAATTAGTATTAAAGGTGACAAAATAGAATACTGAGTTGGGATGTCTCCGAAAAGGTGAAGAAATAACTTAAATAAATAAGCCACTCCGATAGGTTGAGGCTTGAAAATTCCCGCAAAAAAATATTGTAGACTATTACTATAAAGTAACAGAAACCTCATTCTCACATTTACAGAAACTTTCGATAATTTCCAAAAAAAATCGTGGACAATGACTCACAATATATAGTCGAATATTATTCAAACAGATTGGTTCAGTTAGCACTAATCTATCATAGAGGGGATCTGATAGTGGGCTGCAATAATCACTCCTTAGCCGCAGATGTTTATGATGAAGTTGATCCTCTGTCTGTTGCTGGGAAACGCTAACCAAACTAGCTCTCACTGGCCGTATGTTAATTCGAGGAGGTAAGCTGCTAGGAAAAGTGAAGCCAAAAAGGTGATTCCCGTGATAAAATCCAAGAGCGTGAAAGAACAGCCAATCACCTTCTATAAGTTTTGATTACAATGACTGACATTCCTATTAACTGAGGTAAACCTGAGCCCTGATAGCAGAGCCAAACTCCAACTTTTTTGCTTCCCTTTTACTTTGAAGGAAATTAGGGTATGCCGCCCCTCTAGTAATTCGTACGCTCAAACTTCATCACACTACTGAGAAAGAAATTTATTCAATCATGCTGCCCAAATACATCGGGTTGCTACATTACACAGCATACTGATCAATCCGTGATCGGACATATATAAATTTATAAATTACATTTTTTTGATATGATACAATATAATAGAAAGATAACATTTTTTTTTCCACACATTATTATTTTACAATTAATATCAGTCTACAGACTAAATACAAGC
>NW_027116348.1:689766-695017 GCF_000696795.3 Halyomorpha halys | reverse complement strand
TCCCCTCCATTTTACAACCCTTATTTCATTTTATCAACATATTCCCCTATATAACAAATATTAGAATATAAAAATATAAAAAATAACAAAGTAGTAAATAGATAAATAAAACAACAAATAGGATATGCGATGCATGCATGCCATCCCTCCTCTGGATAACTCCCCGACTCATTAATTTCCATGCATGTGGTGGTGGATAAAAAAATAAAAACATAAATTCTAGAATAAAGAAAAGTTCTAAAAAAATGAATATAAATAAAAAATAATGATTAAATAAAATAGAAGTGATATTTATAAAATACGTATAAATTCACGATTAATCTTGGCGTAAACAGATTTCATCTAAATGTGTGTAATAAAATCATATCTCGGAGAATATGATCTTAAAGACTAAATAGACTTAAATGAGCCAATTCAATATCAAAGGCTTAGAGAAAATGTTATTAACATATAAATATTACACATTTAAATTAATGAAAAGAATGTGCTTGCATTTCCTAAGTAAGTTCTGATCGGTTTTTTTGGTTTCTCAAATAATCTTCATGTTGAAAAACGTTTTTTCTCGCATATATGATGAGCCCAAGAAACTAGGAGCACCAAATGCATACTTTTTAAACTCGTTTAAATTTGATAAGACCTTTTAGGCAGTGAAGATTTTTTTTTATATCCTTTCTGAATTTTTTATAGCCGTTTGCATGTTTAATGTGTATTTTTTCGTTCTAGATTCTCAATTATAGTACCAAGGCGCATAAATTTTGATTTTCCAAAGCTGCTATTTCAATACCGAATGGATAAATAGCATAATAAATAAAAAGTAGTTTGCTTATAACCCGAAAACGAAGAAAGACATTCAACAGAAAAATAATGAAGCCGAAATCGTTAACAAAATGGATATATAATGCTTCACTTTCGACCAACTCAACAGCGCACTTATAGAACATCGGTTTTTGTTTTGCTGTGAAAAACTCCAAAATTTTTTTTTTTAACCGTCCGGTACGAGCTAGATAAACCTGAGAACTGTAGAATAGCTGGTGTGCGATGTTGACACTGGGGCACGATCAGGCAGTTAGAAAGGAGATTTTTTTCTTTTTTCACAGAGAATCTAAAAAAAGCCTTTCTTAAGTTTACTCTAGTGACGTTGCAGATTAGTTGAAAATGGAAAATAAGATACACATTTCGTAGAAAATACCTGTTATAATTTTTTATAGTGTATTTATCTTCGAAAAATGCATAATTCGATATATAAGAAAAATATGGAAAAAAAAAAACTTTCTTATTTCTATTTCCATTGAAAAGCGACCTACTGACGAGATAGGAAACCTAAATTTCGGATTCACCATAAAAAAATAAAAATAAATATATATATATTGAATGTATAAAAAAAAACTTCTATAATTTTTCCTCTAAACTCCCTAGATTAGTAAAACAAGAACAAAACGAAGTTTTGCTGTCGTAATTTTCTTCCCTTTCTCCCCCAGTTATATGGAACGCTTACTACAAATCTGGGGTTTACTGAAATATATTTTTCCGAGAACACTTTTTTTTTTTGCAACAAAACTGGCGTTTGATAGTAGAAAAACATCTTACAGATATAAAATGTATACAATTTTGTAAAGAACTACTTTTTCCAAATAACAGATACTTTTCTAGATATTAAAAAAACAAAATAAATGACAAAAATTTGAGATTTTAAAAAAAAAAACTTCCAGTAAAAAAATATCTGGCAGAAAACCTCAGATTTATGATTAACGGACGAAAAATTGGGGTTAACAAAAATCATGACTATAACAAAACTTCCTCCCATCTACCCGTTTTTTTACCTGCATCATTTTTATTGGACCAGAATTGGTTTAAAAAGTAGTTGCCATTACAATACCTTCCAATTATTGTAATTTGGGATTGTAAAAATACAAACAATTGTAATTGTAAGTGTAATTACTTGTTAAACTGCTGTAATTAGAATTTTGGAACCACAATTACAATTACAAGCTGAGCCAAAGGAATTTCATTTAGCAATTTCATTCTTATTTAATTGTATTTTTCCTATAATTCCAAGTGGTTCTGTTTTACAATGGCTCCAAAATATGAAAATACTGTCTCTTTATAAGTTTTCGAAGATTCTGAAAATAAATATAAAATCTATTTTACAATCACACGCCTCCATATCAACTTATTTTTACTTTTAGAATTTCTAATCATAAGAAATATGTTAAAGTAAACTGATTTCACATATGAGTTAAATTAGATGTAATTATAATTGTAAGCACAATTAATAAGGGCAAGAAGCCATAGTAATTGCAATTCCAATTACATAGCATAAACAAGTAATTAATTGTATCTTACATTTACTTCAGTGTTATTCTTCTTCAAAAAGCTCTAATACTTGATTTTTTGGACGATTTAGAGATTACCTGAGTGTAATTATCATACAACTAAAAAATGTAATTGAAAATGTAATTAAATTACTCATGTAGTGATTTCTACCCAACTATTAGACTATATCCTCAAAGATACACGTGTATCACTGGAGTCACGGTTTGCCGACCTCTTTCTTAAGGAGCAACTGGTTCCCTCTATTTAATTGAACCACCAATTGAGAAGGAAGAATGATAAGAGAGGATCCCCGTCAACAGATGATATTATTTATGAACAATAATACTTTTTCGTCGTATTACAAGGTCAACACTTGTTTTAAACCTACTTATTATTTAACTTACAAAAGATTATAACCAGTCATTTAATTTTTATCATTTTTTTTTTCGTACCCTCCTGCAGAAATCAAAATAATAAGCCAGTACAATATAAATGGGTAAGATAGAGATGCTTATATTGTTCTTGCTTATTATTTTGTTCTCCATAGTAGGGTACGAAAAAAATTAAATGACTGGTTATATTCTTTTATAAGGCATAACATTTAATGCCGTTTTTCAATTTCAGGCGCTTTTTTTAATATTGCTCGATTAAACTATCTTAAAGTTTCCTCTTCCCGTTTTAATCTAATATTTCAAAAGTTATATAGGACCGTCCCTTCGCGGGGGTCTTAGCGGGCACCTACTCAAATTATTTTTTTTTATTTTTCTCATAATTTTATTCTATATCTTTTCTGTCATAAATAGATTATTTCAGAAGTTAAGTATTTTGATTGAATTATTACTTACTTATGTATCCGATGGCTTTAAGAGTTGACATACAAACTTAATTTATTTTTTGATTCAGTCTTCCACTAGAACGAAAATTTCAATATTTATTTCCCGGAGCCTCCACGAAATAAATATTGACTGGCCCACCTGGGATTTAAACACACAACATTCTTAACTAAGACCTCCAGAACACTCACTCTAACGTGCTCGGTCATTAAGTTCTGTTATTACTGTAAGTATAATAGAACTTGAGTAAATACAAAATTGAAAGGTACCTACTCATTTCTTGTAAAATTGAATGCTCTACTAAACTGAGCACATTCATCATGGGAGGCACGGTAGTTCATGGGTGGCATGATTAAGCCTGTTTTTACGAAATAAAAAAGTTTGATAAAAAAAATGTGTACTATTCAAGCGAAACTATAAAAAATATTTAATGTACCAATAAAGTAAAGAAATTTTTAGAGTTTTACTACTCTTTTATTTTGAATGTAAAGAGATTTTTGCTAAGTTTGAGCGTTTTCAAGAGATTTTTGGAAATCCAGAAAAAAAAATTCAGAAAAATACCCTAAAATATTTTTTTGTTATCCAGCTTTTTGCTCAAGCTCATTTCCTATTCATAAGGACGTTTATATTAACCTTACAGAACAATGGAAGTCCAACATAATAAAACATCGGATTTAATTTGAGTAAATATTACCTATTGCCCACAACTGTGTGGCAGATTGTAATATCTATCAATAAATAAATCTCTTCTTCAATTTGAGTAGGTATCTTATTTTGACTGGACTATCCTACCACGAAAAAAAAACCCATAAAAAGCCAATTCAATAAAAAATAAAATAAAACCAATTTTAAACCACAATTTCGAATACCTAGTAATGTGATTAGTGCTTTTATTTTATTTTTTCATTATTATATTAATTCAAAATTTTACTCTATCCTTACTTCATGTAAATAGCTTGATCATGTCTATTTTATTTTTATTTGTGTTTATATCCGTATAGAGATTTTTTTTTTGTATATAATTGTTTTTTATTTTATTTTATTTTTTTCATTTGGTATGAATGTGATCATCAATCCCACTATTACCTATTGCCTAAGTTGGTGGCAGAATGTAATATTTATCAATAATTATATTTTTTAAAAATCATCCTATTTCATGCCCTATCTATGACCAGAGAAGGTCTGCAAATTGTATGTGGGTCTGTCGAATTGTATCTGAAATATATTTTTCTTTAAGGTCCGTTAAGCCGCATTTATTTATATTATCCATCAATCATACATTGCATCACTTGCCATTCGTAAATTATACGATCTCAGAGATAAATATAAATTTTTTAACGACATGTCAGTCCTTGGCCATATAAACGATAGGAAAAGTGGCGGTTACCGGTGTCAAAGAAAGAGTAGAAGTTATTTACCACTTAGTACTAATTGTGCCGACTCCTTTTTACTGGCAGTTAGTGCAGTAGGACAACTGACCTAAGAACTAGTAATGGAAGCTCAATTATGCATAAGGGGGAAATGAGGGAGTTCTTATCAACCGCCACCGACCAAGGACTTACAAGTATCTTCTAATACTTTTGACCTAAGCACCCTACATTATTAGTAAAAATCAATTAGCTCAGTCTCACAGACCATCCATTCTAATATCATTAACTCCGATAACAGCTTACGAAACATACAGAGTGTTGCAAGACTGCATTGACTCCCTTATTTCTTTCGATAGTATTGAGAATTTCGAAATAATAAATAAAGTTTATTTTAGCTTCGACTAAGTAAGTCTTCCAGATATCCGGATTACTTAAATCTAGGGTTATTCACCAGAAAGAGTTATTTTAAAAGAAGGATTTTAATAGATAATGTACTTAAATCAATGATTTTTCTGATTAGACGCGTCCTGAAAGCGAAAATCACCTAAAACTGGAAACAAATTCTTTTTTTTTTTCCTGATTGTGCAGTGAAATCGAAGAAACACAAAGAATAAAATCAATGATGAAAAGATAGTTGGATTGCGGTCTTCAGATTCTCCACTCAAGTTGAGTGTTTATTTAGTTTGAGTGTGTGCGGCTTTAGCGCACTTGCTCAGCCTCCACTGGCCCATTACC
>NW_027116348.1:599451-689481 GCF_000696795.3 Halyomorpha halys | reverse complement strand
ATGTATGAAATCATTCATCAATATTACCTATTGCCCACAACTGTGTGGCAGATTGTAATATCTATCAATAAATAAATCTATCAATTTAAAAAAAAAAAAAAAAAAAAGTATTGCGGTCTGAAAATAACACCAATAAGTTGTAAACAATTATTTAATAGTGCTAACGTTTCGGCCAGAATTTCTATCCCTCATCAGGGCTGAGAACAAATAACAAGATAGCAACCAATAAATACAAAAGAAAATATAAACAGAATGATTAAAGTAAATAATTGTAGAGAATGAAAATTAATAAAAATAAAGTGATGAAAGAAGTAGAAAACTCACTTTATGTTTATTTTTATTAATTTTCATTCTATATAATTATTTACTTTAATCAATCTGGTTATATTTTCTCGTTTTATTTTTTTTCTGTATTCATTTGCTGCTATCTTGGTTTTTGTTCTTGGCCCTGAGAATTCAATTTTCCATTAGAAACCGTCATTTGAGTAGCTTTAGCCAGCTAAGAATACTCAAATGTCTTGATGATAAATTCTTATAATACGATAAATTCTCAATTATGATTACGGATTCCCAGTAAAGCATTTTTTGCGGTAACTCTCTAAAGGAACTCCAGAATCGGAAAAATAACCTATATAAAATGATTTTTAAATTATTTTCTCAATTACAATCTTTCATTTAAAAATACTTCTTTCCATTGGAAATCCGAGAGGTACGCTGGTGAAGAAGTAAGAGACGTTATAAAGTTGACCAAAAGAAACTTCACTTACCATAACTGTGATCTACCGACATGTATTTCGAAATCCTTAAAGCTGGATTTCAACCCAGTCTTGAACACCCTATAAAGGGGTAAGTATTTAGAACATGCGAAATTTCGAATCCGTGTATCAAACGGAAATATAGGTTTTATGATCTCCTGAGTCCAAATAACCAAATGTCGTAAAATAATCGATTTATCATCGATTTTACACATTGTACCATTTTTTCAAAAACGTTTCGAACGATTTTAATTATGCTAGTTTCAATGTAAAAGTAAATGTTCTAGAGTAGGGAGTAGCTCTCAGTGTTCGTGTCTCATGGGTCCTACTTCAAATCTAGTCCTGGTAAATAATTAATTATTTATTTATAATCTTTAAATTTCTTTCTTGAGACTACCAATTATTTACTAAATAATTCAACAACACTATCCAAATTATAGTCTCAAAACATTTATTTCATTCACATGTCCAACGTTTCGGCCAATTCGGCCATCTTCAGGGACAATCTTAATTTACTTAGAGACATATCATTTAACCCTTTTAAAAAACTCCATACAGGCCATTCTGCCCAGGTCAAAATATTTACATCTATGAACAACATTAAAATCATTAGGTAACCTTATTTTTTGTTAATCAGTATCTCTCTGATGATCTATCAGAGATACTGATTAACAAAAAATAAGGTTACCTAATGATTTTAATGTTGTTCATAGATGTAAATATTTTGACCTGGGCAGAATGGCCTGTATGGAGTTTTTTAAAAAAGGGTTAAATGATATGTCTCTAAGTAAATTAAGATTGTCCCTGAAGATGGCCGAATTGGCCGAAACGTTGGACATGTGAATGAAATAAATGTTTTGAGACTATAATTTGGATAGTGTTGTTGAATTATTTAGTAAATAATTAATTATTATTTATTTATAATCTTAAAATTTTTTCTTGAGACTGGTAATTTCTTAATAAATAATTCAAAACACTATCCAATTATAGTCTCAAAACATATATTTCTTTTACACGTCCATGGACGTTAAATTGAATTATTTATTAATTAATTAATTATTATGTTAATCACTCGCCTTGGCGAGAATGGGCCTTGTAGGTTCCGGAAGCGTATTGGGGAACGTCCAGTATAATGTGTCCTTGATTGGGGAAACAACTGGGGGATGAAGTCCATACTATCTCTTTGCGCAACCCATGGGCGTGGACCACAGATGAGCACTTTAGATTTTGTGACTTATTTCTGGAACTATTTTATTATGTGCTCTTTCCTTAAGTTTAGATGTCAACTGAAGGGTTTTAATAGGTAAATACACTACAAAAGTGCTACATAAACACTTTTAAGCAACGTAATTTTATAACATTTCCCGAGGAGAGGGGAAGACACCTTTTGCTTCATCTCGATGGGTGAAAGCAGTCCGAATATGATTTAATTTCTGGCTTAGTTGTCTGACGACCCTCTCCCCAAACTCTGGTTATAATAGGTTGATTATCTGTAGATAATCAACATTCTTCTTCTCCTCCGGAATGTCAGAAATTACCAGATTGGGGAAGTTATAAAAAGAATTTCCAAATACTGAACTCAATACATGGGCTCTATCCTTACCATTTTATTCTTTAATTGATCTTATCCTCACTGAAATAGTCGAACAAGACTTATGTTTATTTGAAATAATTATAAATAATAAATAATTCGTAATAAAAAAAGATGTTCGTATTGGTCGTTATGAGAATAGTCAGTTTTTAAAAGCATTCTATGTTCCCATTCCAAAAACGTTTCTTTTTTCTTTTTTATTAAACTATACATTATATGAAACGTAGAAAGAAAAAGTATTGCCATGAAAGATAATAAAGAAATTGTTGTTTCCAATTTAAAGGATTAGTTTGCAATCTAAGTAAGATGTGTAGGATGAGATAAGTAAAGTTGTATGATACTCGATCTCGCCAGATTGTTTTTATTCAAATAATCTTTGTAGGTATTAAAGCAATCTAAGCTACCTCTGTTAAATCATTTGTTTATTCTTCGTCAACCTATGGCGTTGCGGTATCCCAGATCCCATCTTCAGCCTCAATATTGAAGATTTTTCACATTTGTTACTCAAACAACAAAACTTCATCTAAATGTATGAGAATGAAAATGATACTTTTCATTAATTATGATAAATCGAATTTTTAGTGAATATACTTGAATAATATATGCGTATTATACATGTTGATTATTTTGGTGAATAACTCGTCCTTAATATTATATAATACTAAATTGATCTTATTTGGAAGAAATTAAGCAATTTCAATTTATAAGCAATGTGATAAATTTTTTCTACTCAAAAACATTTTTTTTTTACAAAATAAAATTGACACCTCAACATTTCGGGGGTATCCATCCTCAGTTTTTTTTACTGCAAATAATCGCTATTCTATTATGATCTATTATCATCTACTCGCATAATACATTATTACAAATTTCATATACATATCTATAATTCTCTTATTACTAAATTTACCCTATATTTTATTTTTCAAATTTAATCTTGTTTTAACAAAACTAAACTACTCTTAATTTATCAGTATCATCCTTTTTTTTTTCTCTTATCTTCCTTTTATAATCCAAAAAATCAATAAATAATAGTATATGTAATAGAAGTCATTTTATGGTCATAATACATTTTTCAGTTAGTGATAAATATGTCAGGATTTTCTCGGGAAGGTTATGAACTATTACGATTTTTCGAGTAAAAATTTTATTAACAAATTAAGTATTTATGGCTAATAAAGTATACAGTTTATTCAGTCGTTATATACCAATCAATTCGTCTCTTTCCGAAGACTAAAAAAAAATAATACTGATTCAATTAAACTATATTAAATTCACAGAAAATTATAAAAAAATAATAAGGCTTGAAGTAAAGTTAGTCAACAAAATCATATTCATCATTAGCATTTTTTGAAACCCTTAAATACCATTTTTTAAAGAAATTAAATATTAGAAAATTTTCACCTTGGTATATTTCAAGAGTTTTTGTTTTTTATCAGTGACCATTTCTCATATAATCTTATAATTAACTTGTCTGTATTTTATCCAATTTCTACGTTAATGCAACTGTTATAAAGCTGAATTGTTGCTCTTTTTACCTATATCATCATTTAGATTTAATGCTGTTATGAGGGCAAAATTTTGTTTCATAAAAAAAAAAACATTTCAAATGTTTTATTTTATATCTCAGGTTCTAATCTGTTTGTGCCCTTTGGTTCGGTTTATAGAGTCCTAAACTACTCCTTAGTTGCGTGAACATTGGTTGAGTTTAAATTCTAAATCTAGCAATTGCGAAACATTGCCGGGTCTGTTATCATAATAATATAATACTAGGTAATCCATGTGAAATTTTCATGCAAACCGTAAGTTTTTATCAGATTTCAATAAATAAAGGTTTCATACGTCCTGGGATAGTTAGAAATCGTTTTTTAAAGCTTTAGCAACGTACGGATTTTCTTCGGCTGTCTGGAATAGATTTCTAACTCAAGAGAATAATGTCCGGTTCCGATGCTGACTTATGAAATATTGGCTTTCTCAATATCTTTGACTTAAATATAACTAATAAAAATGTTGAATGAATTGTACAGGTACAAATTAGGACTTAATTAATTACGGAAGATAGTCGTAGCAGTGAATCAACATGTATACTCCCTTTGGCTACCATAGGAAAGTCTTATATTCGTGCATGAAAAAAAAAAATTAAAATTTCCTTCGAATCGAAAATGTCTACGTTTTAGTATTCATTTAATACTTATGCCTTCATAAATTCCTTTATTCAGTAATGTAATATATTAATTCATAAAATCCTTTAATTAATAACATAATGAATTGATTCATTCAATTTGAATAAATAAATAGGTTTAATGTTTTACTCACAAAGAGTAATAAAAACACTTGACACTTACCATTTACAGCTTTGACACGACATGGTGTCTTTTGTATGTCACTTGCATCTGCAATCCTATTTATAACAGCCCTAGCTGCTTCCACGTTTTATGACAGCAAATTATAAAGGTGTCAATTTATCATTCTTTACAGAATGGTAGTATTCTGCACGTTCTTATTCTAACGTCTCCTCTTAGTTTCATACATATCCCTAATCCAGTTTTAACCTACTTCAATCTACCACATTTTTGTATACAAGAAAAAAAAAAAAGGAATGGCATTTCACTGATAAACATCAGTTGTTGAAGATAAATAATCAAATAAAGTTATGAAAGGACACTCTGAGAAACAAGTTGTACATAATATGTTTTATTGACTATTTCCACTGATATAAATAAAATATATCTTACACCACTCTTTAGTCGCTTTATGCAAATAATGAACTAATTTTTTACCGTGTTTAGTGCAAAAATAAATAAATTATATTTATTTTTTGACACCGATGTTTCAAACGCGTCTCCTCCCGAAACTTTTATTCTTTATATTGAAGATAGTCCAGGTGAAAGTCAATAAAGATATAAAAGTAGTAAAAAGAAAACTATTTATTGTTAACCAGCGTTCTCTCCACTTTGAAGGGCTGATAAGAATAATGTTTTGTTATCAACTGTTCAGCTTAATCTGTCCATTGTTTCGTCTGAAAAAAGGATTTATCCAACAGAAATAAGATATAAGACTAAATAAAATCGCACCAAAATTCAGTTCTTAATCATCAGTAGTTTATGTTTGTTGAAATCTCAGGAAAAAAAAATCGTATAAATTCCGTTCCTGGGAACATATTAATAGGTAAACATTTGCTGTTGTTGGCGAGTTATATAAAGCAACGTATAAAACTATTTTATTGTTAAAATACAGTAGCAAAATACACATAGTAAATGTTAATCTCTATATAATCCCCTATATCTGTTTACAACCTACCTGTCAATATTATATGTACAACTCAAAGATCTACCAATGAAATCTAATGATAAAGCCACTCAAGAAGGAAAACTCCTCGGATTGTTATAGTCATCCATCAATTATAAATATCTGTCATTGTAAAGAAAATATGTCAGATAGAAGTCAATCCTGACATGTGACCATGCATGGTGAACAATTATTTGTCTCCGGTTGGAATACAAAGCTGTGTTTTTAACTTTGAAAACTTCATATACTTATTATAATGAGCGATTCAATATAGATAAACTGAAACCCTCTGACCTCAAAACCTTTAATTCAAAATAGCCAATTTTCTATTTTTCATATAACAAGGAATATGAATAAAGGTGTATGAGTGTAAGCAATTTAACTGGTATGATAACACCATAAGCAAGAAAACACCATTCCATTTTTCCATTTTATTTTCATTAGAATATCATGGAAGATTGAATTTTTTCTTTAGAGGAAATAGGTCACTTCACAGTGACGTGGGAGGTATATAATTGAATAAATAATCTACCAATGCAAAATTTATTCAAATAAATAAAAGTTTCTCTTAGATTCGATACGTTTCCGATATCGATATCTACTAGACAGGAGTAACATATTGGTTAGCCGAATATCCACCCAGGTTTATCACATGTACATTTGATTCTGCATGATTCCAGAGATATTTTAGGTCCTGAAACGTACATCATATTGTTCTTGTAGCAGCGTTTCTTTATCATTTAAATCATTTACAGGTGACGGAAGTTTATTGTAACTGCACTGAAAACAGGAAGTTGCTCTTTCCGGAAAGGGATTGTCCGTAGGCGCAGATCCCTACGTATTTAGGTCTCTAGGCCTACAGAAATGTTCAGCGGTAAAAGTTGATCAGGTTTTTAGGTTGTGAGATACAACTTGGAAATGGGAAATATTAGTCTTGTAATATAAACTTTCCATATTAACACATTTTACTTTAAACCTCCCTCATGTAATATGAAATATAATTAAAGACATGCCCAAATACTGAAAAATGGGGGGGGGATATTATGCCAATTTTGAAGAATCAAGATTAGCCTTGATGTGAATTGACTTGTTATTAGTTCTGCCCTTTATACAGGGCAGTGGAATGTTTCCATATTCCTATGATCCTATGATAGTCTTTTTTTTTTTTTTCCCAATGGAGTCCTATACTGCCTAACCATGGTTAGGGGTCAAAGTTTTTCATTTTGTAAGACCGCCACTCAATGAAAAAAAATCAACGCCCCAGGCCGGATTCGAACCGGCACCGCTAATAGACATCAAATTGGTAGGACTGCGTTATGGGCGGCCCAAATATAAATAAAAGATACTGGAAGATTGTTGATTGACCGTGTGTATAGATGAATGGAATATGGTCCGGGTGCGGTAAAAAAAAACTCAAATAGTATAATTCTACTATTTGAGTTTTTTTTTTACCGCACCCGGACCATATTCCATTCATAAATAAAAGATAAAATCTTTATAATTCTATGTAATAAATGCAGGCTGTAACTTATGGATTTCTTTATCCCGGGTACTGTAGAGAATCTTTTCCGTGTCTATTTTTAAGTTTTACCAATAAGAATTGTATGATCAAATCTTTAATAATTTTACAATGACTTCGTGGGAATGCATAAACAAATAATAAATTATTCACCATGTTAATGTGAAAATATAAATAGTGTGATTTTCCGAAAAAAAAACAAAAAAAAAACTAAACTTTATTGTTGTTTGGACAAATGTATTTTTCTTTTTTGGCCGTGTTCACTTAAAATCTCTACGAGAGTCGTATGAAATATAAATAGTTACTTTATAAGTGTTATTTTGGTAATAAGTTATTAATTAATAGTTTTTAGGAGCAAAAGAATTTATACTCAGTTGGAAAAAGATTATTTCAATTAAAAATAGTATTTTCTATATATGTTGTTACAAGGGCGTACCGAGGAGGGGCAAGTTTATAGTCAATAAGGTTGTGACATTTCAGCACAGAAAAGGTGAATGAAACCAATATTATATATAATTGTCCCAGTGCTTTTTTACAATTAGTATTTGATTGGAAAAAAAATAATTCTAATTAAATTAATATTTTTTTACCTCTATGGAGGGGGAGGGGAGGCAGCTGCCAATGTGTTGTTATTGTGAAACCTTCCCCATAAATTGTTTATTTCTTTTCGGGAGCCTTCTCCCCCTCATCAAGGTTCTTTGGCTATCTAAAATTAGTTTTATATTTTTTATCACAATAATTTTACCATTTATTTGTGCTCAGTAAATAAAAAAATAATTTTACAAGATAGGTCACCCCAGAAACTAAAAATAAATACATGTATTTGTGATCGGCATTAACACTCGCTCATGTGTAGCACTGAATCTGAAGAATTATAATGCCTATAAAGCTGAATATACTAGTTATCGATATTTTTTATGTGTATAGTAAGGCTCAGTTTCAAAATAATCGGACTCCATGTGATTTAAAAAATATAATTTCTTAAACCTAAAAAAAAAACATTTCCCACTAAATGTAAAACTAAACATCTCACGGAGATTTACAGCCAATCTTTAAAAGGTATTGAATTTCTCTATAATACTAAAAACACTAGATCTAAATCGTACTAGTAGTAGAAAAGACAAGAAATAAAGATATTTTGTTCTTTATCTTCATAATATATAAAAGAACAAATATCATTCACTCAAGGACGTAGTGACCATTGTATTTAAAAAACGACAGTACCTTAGACGCTGAAATTGTTATGGGTCCGGTATTGCTGCTTCCTTTATTCCGATAGGATATTTATGATTAAAGCTTTAATAATTTTATCAGTGATTTCAAAAAATTTAAAGGGATAATTAAAATTAAATTAAAGCTCAAAGGTTCAATAAATAAATGATATGTTGAGAGAGAGTGATAGGACAAGAGCGAAGAGAGAGGGTGATTAAAACCGTAATAATTGGACTTTCTGCCAGTGTTTTAATAATTCATTGATATATAATTTTGGTCAACTTATAAGAATATGTTATTTTTCGTGATATGAAGAATTAATTTTATGGCCTGACGAGTATCGTAATTTATTTGTATTTATCTGTTCAATGAATTATTATAAGTTGAGTTTCAGTACTTTACCTTTTTTTAGTTGTCTTGTTATCGTATTATCAGGAAAATAAGTTTACTTGGTATGATGAAATTGGTATTTTAGAAAAAAATGTCATTTTTAGTTATATTGTGAATTATTGGCACAACTCCGACTATTTATTTAAATATCAAGAATTATTCTAATAATTCTTCTATTTAGATTTTTAAAGAAACTTAAACTATAATGTTTTTATAAAGTAGCATGTATCTAAAAATCATGTAAGAAAATGTTCCTTCAAGAAACGTTGCAATTTATTCGGAAAAAAATTGTATTCTTACACTATTTCTACTATTTTATCCAAGGTGGCCGAGTGGATAGTGAATAAATGAACTAATAAATAAATGCTGAAAAACTTTTTTTTTTTTGGATTTGTCCTAAAATGCCGATAACTTCGTTGAAGATTGAAACATTATAGACAAATCATAAAAACATTATTAGAAAAATTAGGAACCCCGAGGTTTTCTTGTTGGTTTTTACGTTAGATTTGAGTTAAGAATATAAATTTTGTAATTGTAAATTTTGTATGTTTGAGAAATAACTTTTAAAAATTAAATTTATTGAAAAAAAAATGTGCCTATGACAACAAAAAGGGCATAAGACAATCTCATCCCACTCGTGGAGTGCTATTGTGATAAAAATAAATAAATAAATATTTCTACTGCCCCCAATTACTTAAAAATATTTTTTTCCCTAAAATATAAAGTATTTTAGTTAGTTCTATAATGGCTTCAAAATCAAAATCTGGCTTAATTTCACCTTATTCTATGTAATGTTCTTTGTATAATTTGAAATTTAAGATATTGCGATTTTAAAGCCATTTGACTTATTTGATTACAAAAAAAAAAAAAAAAAAAATATCTAATTTCATCTAATGTGAAACTTAGATAAATAAACGACTAATAGGGGCATCCAAAATGTTGGTCGGTATTACGACTTTCCATCTGTATCTTGCAAAACGGTAGATTTTTATTGTATTCGTAGTGAAAGATAGTTCTTAACCTGTCATTTCGTTCTATAAAACTTTACATAATGAAGAGCACATCACTGACTAAAACAGCGGCTAGAAGCCAAATTAATTATAAAGATTGGTGAACAATCAAACCACCCATTATCTCACTGCGTCATGTCTATATCATGATTAAAAGTGGGTTTAAAAATAATAAAAAACCTTTGTTCCATGTCACTAAGATTTTAATCCCTCTGACCTATTTTATGTTTTAACTAATGGGTTTTTAAATTCAGACATACCAGCGAAGTGTGACGGAAATGTTCAACAAGTTCCATTGCGAAGTTTTAACGTAAATCATTCAATATATTTTGTATTTTTTTAAAATTCTAATATCGTCTTTGTCACAAGATATAATCCTTTGTAACGTTTTGATGATTTGTATTGTTTAGTAGAATGGTGTAATTATAGGGATCAGATAACTTGAAGATGGGGTAATGACTCCGCATACTCCGATCCTCAAGAACCTGTCTCCAGACAACGAGAAAAAGGCCGAAAAAAATGGTAAAATCTCGAGGAAATTTTTAATTTGAGCAGGACATCTGAAGAGCGTAATGTGTTTTGCAGAATTTCGGGAACTCATAGTCGATCCAAACCTAAGTCGTAGTAAACACCTTTTTACTGCATTTGTAAAAATCAAATTTGCGTTTTCGTTTTGGTTCAGCATGAAAAGTATTTATTAACAAAAAAAAAAATGTGAAATTACTAGTACACAATATTTAACAATATTAAAAACCTTGTAAACTTATACAACCTTCAGATCTACATAACTGTTTAGATACAATTTTGTTCTTTTAAAATTATAGTCAGTTTCTAAATAAGATAACTTTTAAAACAATATTAAAAAAAATACGTCGAAGACTAATCAATTTATGGAACAGCGTACCCATTTATTTCAGCCAAGAGACGTCACCAAACTCTCTTACTTCCATTTCCAATAACTCTTTCATGCGAAAAATAGGAGAGTACGACAAGACATTACTAAAAAGATTCACTCAATAACATACACAATGTGTGTAGATTGTTCCTAAATGTGTAGAACTTTTATATATATATATTTTTTTAATCGAGTGTATTAATTGTTTATTTGTTCATTATTCATAATTTGTGCTTATTTACTTCATTTTTTTTTATCTACTTTCTATTTTTTTTTCCATTGTTTAAAACTACAAATACGTAAATAAATATAAAATTCAAAACACCTCGCTTTAGTATGATAAAAGTATTTGTATCTTACTATGTACCAAAAATATATTATAACCTAGTAACAATTCGTAAATATTAATCAATAAAAACTCTTATTAATAAAAATTTAAACAAAACATTATCAGTGAATTTTATATTGTCGACTAAATAATAAATATTAAATTTCCAAAGCCACATTAAGTAAACTCCAGTATTAAAAATGATAGTTTTTTATACTATCGTAATATTAAAATTAGTATCATAAAACATTCTCCTTAATTATAATTTTGTATGAATTACTTGAAATATATAAAAATAAAAATATAAGGAAGATCAAGTTTATAACGTGTTGCCCAATAATTTAATCATTGTGTCTAAATAATCCTAAAATACGCTTACAATCGCGTTTTTGTGTCTGTTTCAACAAAACATAATTTGTTTTAGTTTTTACATTTATACATCAATGTTTGGGATATTCTCCCATCTCTGGGAGGATATTCTTTCATCAATTGCATAATCAATTTATATTAAAATATTCATAAAAAGAATTAGGTAACTATAATTTATTAATTTGGCTGTAAAACCAAAAATACTTATACCTATTTCTATTATAGCGCAATATCCTCCTATGACCACACTCAAAATATACGGTTGGCAGTAGAAACGGAAGCAAGTTTGGTGATATTGATATAGGAAAAAATACATTTCAACAAGTTCAAGTAGTTAGTTTTTCGATAACCAGAAAAAACGAAATAAAAGCCAGATTAAAAGCGGGAAATGCTTTTTATCAATTTCGAAATTTCTTAGCACGGGCATTGTGTCGAAAAACGTTGAGTTACAACTTACAAAACTATTATCCACTGTTCTTTACGAATGGGGAGTGAGGCCTCTTACACTAAGGAAAGAACAGCACCTTAAGGTTTTTGAAAATAAAATGTTACTTGAAATATTTGGATCGAATAAGGATGAGTTGATCGGATAATTTAGAATGCTACCCATTACTGAAGGGAACTACACCCGGTGAATACAATTCAGTTTATAGCACTGCGGCGAATAAGATGGGTGTGTAGTCACGAACGGATCCCTAAAATGTTAATAGACATTAAACCGACAGTAAACGTCCGAGGGGTAGACCGAAACGTTGTTGGAAAGACTACTTTAAGACTGATTGAGTTGATTTGGGTTTGGAGGGGCGTCACTAGACAGGTTTATGTACAGAGCGATTGATGGTATCGACTTCGAACCTTCGGGCTCGCTAAGCCTTTATTATTATTATATATATCCTCATTTCATCACTCCTCATGTCTAATTAAATATATTCAAAACTCATCTTTCCTTCCATATTCAAACTTCTATCCAATTTTACTCAAATATTTTAAGGAATAACCCCTATACATGTACCCACAATAAGGAGTGACCCTTATTGTATGTTAATTTTCAATAAAATACTTCACTAGAGATAACTAATCTTTTAGTCCTTTCCCATCCAAATTTGGTTTTGGTTTTGCTCGCTAACTGCCGCTCAGTGGTTCTGAAACCTTTGAAGCTAGGAAGGAATATATCTTGTGATAGAAGATCCTTCTGAAATCGGCATAGTTTGTGCTGATTGCTACTTGTACATGTGTGTCGTAAAAAAATAAAACAACTGAAGCCCGTGCAGCAAAGCGGCCTCACGCTCACAGTATTGATGAGAATGGTGAATGGGTTCCCAAAAAGGCCACGCGAAGAGCCTGTACTACCCCGACCTATAGTGTGTTCTAGTAAATTTAATGTACTACGCACGCTTAAAAATACCGATAAACCTACAGTCTCTGTCACACTGATGGAAAAATCTGCATCCAAGAAGCCGCCACCTATTATCATTTCTCCGGCTATCTCAGCCATCAATTAAAGTTATGTTAAACAGCATTAACATTACTCGCTTTTGGACCAACTCCTCGCAGGAGCAAACCTGTATCTACTTAAAAACGGCCAAGGACCATATGGACACCATATCATTACTACGAAAAGACTATATTGAAGGTACTCCTGCTAGACCTCCAGCGAACAAATACCTTCTTCATAAAGCTGATTGGAAGGGTTATAGATCAAGGGTTGACGAAACATTTCCTGCGATAGTACCGTATCGTACACTTGAAGAGGATGACGAAGCGGTAGAAATCGTTACCACTGTCAACCAGAAGGCGGCAACAGGAACATACCAAAATTCTCCCCACAGCAGGAAGCCACCGAAGCATGTGCTTGCTCTTATTGGTCTCCTTCCTCCGCAACATCTATTTCAGAACGCATGAATATAGTCTGAAACCGGCCATCAATGCTATGACCCGAGAGATATCAAGTTTAATGCGTGACTGGAAGACTTCACTATGGCACGAACATTTACGACGAACACACGATGACCATCGTCAATTCTGGAATCTAATAAGAACTTTCGTGACCAAGAGGTAGACGGTTCACATAACAGCTGATAGGGACATCTGGGTAACAGGCTGACCAGCTGGCCTCGAACTATGCGAATAGGGAAGCTGAACGGACGAATAGTGCTCCTTCACCACCACTTGACAGTCCTCTTAGTCCCAACAACATACCCATTTTCTCCACCTATGGCCAGCTTGAGTCGGTACTTCGTCGTGCCAAGGGGAACAGAACGTCCGGTCAGGATGAGATCCCGTATGTGCTATTGAAGATGCTTCCCAGGAAGGGTAAGGCGTACCTGCTAAACATCTTCAATTCATGTATGCGCTTATCATACTTTCCCACGGCCTGAAAACAAGCCACCGTGGTACCGCTCCTCAAGCGTACGGATTGGTGAAGAACTCTCGCTTCCAGCCTCAACCACCTGCGGAGTACCACAAGTCTCGGTAATGGGACCCTTGCTCTTCGTCATCTTCTTTGCGCCGATTGTTTCCCAAGAGCATAAAGAGGCAGTGGTTGCAGCCTATGCGGATGATATTGGAGTATATGCCTCTAGTGCTATGCCTAAACGGGCTCTTACCTTTACACAGAATGCTTCTACCACAATCGTAGCTGCATGGAAGAAAGATGGCATTAGAGGCTATTGTCATGTCCTTTCAGAAAAGCAAAAAGAGCTGCCTGCCTCAAAGATTCGTGGTGGATGAACAGGGACGGAAGATCTATTATTCCATCCTCTACCTTGGTGTGACGACACATCAAATTTTTTGATGGGTTGAAGGCCTGCTCTAACCCTCTGTTTCGTGAAATAACCCTTCCATCAAGTTGTTCGATGTACGACATGTCACAATCTCACAAGAGGAGAGTACCGATATTATATATAAAAGGAGCCGACTCCTGGGCCAATATTGTAACCCCCACCTTCAGCGGACCCAGCCCAACCTCTTATAACGCCATTTGGTATAGAAAGGTAGCTAAATACATATGTATGTATCTAGATATATATTAATTCTGCTATTTATATATTTAATAAAGGAGGTAAGAAAAAAAATAAACCAATCTACGAAATTAGGATTCAGCACTGCTTATGCACAATACATGGATTATTTTTAGTCAAAATTTGAGTTTCTATATTAATTTTGTATAGAATGTTCAGCTTTTAGTTTTCAAGATACTAACGAAAAACTGAAAAAGTTTCAACATTTTGCTGTTTCTATTTTTGAACTTCCATTTTATTCATTGATAAATTTATACAAAAAAAAAATCCCTGAATGTTTTGAATAAATTTAAGCTAAATACTAGGGGGAATAGGCGTGAAACTTAGATTCTAGCATTTTGATTTTCTTTGAGGGAGATTTAACTTTTATTCTATTTTAATCAATAAATATTTTATACTATTCATATTTATTGAGGAGAGGAGGTTTTTCACTTTTCGTTTGATCCAGAACGATTCGCTCTTCCTCGCCCAAAGATGTTGCTGTTTAATTACTTTATTACTCTAAAACCATTTTGTGAGAAAACTGCTCAACTGATTTTTAAGTTCGATGTCTCAAATTTCTCAGAAATGTTTTTACAACGCATTAAGCTGGAACTTAATACTTAGCTATTCTATAATAACTTCTTATTTTGTTGTCTATTGCATTCACACTTTGCTTATTGTCGATAAGCAACAGAAATCTGACCATATGAGAGAATTCTTCCGGAACAACGCAATAGTTTGACCCTGTGCCTTATCGACAGGCATACTATAAGCTAATCTCTCTGGATAATGATGTTATCGTTTGAAAAATATTTTTATCTTTTTATTAGTTGTCCGGTTTATGAATGAACACTTAGAGCCCTAATACCCATTTCCATCGATTATAATGTGAACTACTACAGCCCATGAAGAGTCTGGGTTCTGTTCACTAGTTCAAAGTCCAGTTGTGTGTTTTTATAACAACGGTTGTATATGGAGGTGATTGTCCAAGAAAACCCTCAACCGCCAAGGTTTTCCCCCCTTAATTAAGGGTATTTATATGAATACGGTAAAATAACAAATAATTATCTCTCACTTAACTGGAATTATCTGTACCACACTGTCCTGCTATTGATACAATAAACAAATTAAAATAAAAAATAAAACAATTTGGAAAAATGAAAAACCATTTGAAATAAATAGAATTCTTAATCTGAAAACCGATTTTCCTTGCCAGATCTTTTTTATTATATAAGTTGTGAGAATTTAGTAATAGTACAACTGGCAGCTTATCAGATTTTTGCCTTACACCTGTGCTCTTTAGTTCCAAAAGTATGCCTGTTTCATTTACATTATAAGAAGATGACCGTGTGCATCTAATTAGCATTCCAAATTTACTAATAAATAACTTATTTTCTTAATTTTATAAATAAATAAAACAAACGCACCAATCCAAAAAAAAGTAAAATAAAAAGAGACGCATTGTCTTGCCAATCTTCAATTTCATGACTGTTTTATCCACTGAGAAAAATACAAAACATATTTATTTGCTTATTCCTTTTCATTTCAGTTTCGAATAAACGAAAAACAGATTATAGTAAACAATTTTTTTCACAAACATATTTAAATACAATGTCATTACAGACAGTTATTTTTAAGCATTACTGATTGTAGTTAAAACACTTAGTCATACTAGGAGAAGATCCAGAGAGTGGATGGGAGAATATCCAGTAGCGTTCGTGGATAAATGTAAAATCTAGAATAAAGGATTATTTTTTCTAATTTAGGAAGGATTTATTTTCACTGACAAAAGGATTTATACTTTTATTCTACCTTAGAATCATTATATTGCTATCATTTAATAAATATAATTAAATAATATGATACTAGGAAAATCTGGTGTGGTACGCGCATTTTCACATATCACACAACTTTCATTTATCACCCTACTTTGAGTTGAAATTAATCCTCGCTCGTTTCAGAACAGCTATTTGGATATTTCTTCATTATGGTAATACTTTCCCACACAAATTTCCCAAATGAGCCTTTCAATATATGAAATGACCCCTTCAATCTATCATGATTCTCCAACCCTAATTTCAATAGTTTTCAGAAAGTTACATTAAAAAATATTTAACGTCTCAAAAAAATTAGCATTTTTCTTTTACAATGGTATGGCAGTTTAACAACTTACTAAAATTTAATTTATTTGCTTAATTATTCAATGCTTAATTGTTATAGAGTCAATATTAAAATGAGATGCTCAATAATTAAAAACTAACTACTTAGTAATTATTTCGACAAAAACATTAATCAATCTGTTGAAAAGGAAAAACGCATACGCCCGTAGGTGAAACTCGCTAGAACAGATCTTTTATTTATGCATTTTTCTTCAAAATCCAGTAAACATCCCATTGTCGAAAAAAAAATCATACTCATTCTCTTACGAGAAGTCCATTGGAGTTAGAATAGGAAAACGTGAAAGAGAATATTTCACATTAGAACTTTTGTTTTTTACATTGTGGTACTATGTATTTTTAAAGGAAGGAGAATAGAACTTAGAATAGGGATTGCTAGAAAAGATTTTTTTTTTCTAAATAATAATAATAATATTAAGAGCTATTATATTATATTATATTGCACGTACCTTGACTTAGGGTATCCTTAATTATGTAACTAATAAGAGATCCCTGATATTAATGCTACACAATAAAATTTAAGATGAAAGGAATATGGTCCGGGTGCGGTCAAAAAAACTCAAATAGTAGAAATATACTATTTTAATGAGCCTAACTTAAGGGCTCATTAAAATAGTATATTTCTACTATTTGAGTTTTTTTGACCGCACCCGGACCATATTCCTTTCATCTTTACACACGGTCAATCAATAATCTTCCAATAAAATTTAAATCTGAAGTTACGTGATAATAAATTTTAAAAAAAACAATGTTGATAGACATAATAAACATAAATATACAAACTTATAAATGAAAAAAATATCATGCAAGAAAATATCGGCCTCCTCTTAGTTAAAGTGCATAACAAAAACTTATGGTAATTTATACTGAACATCTTGACTTGAAGTTATCGACCTGACTTTATGATCATCACTCTACAATGCGACAGTTTTAACATTTTCAATGGATAATTTTATCTCTAATTAAACCTCATGATTATGAAAAAAATTTCTATTAATTACGGAACAATTTTACTATCATATATTTTATCATATGATTTCATAAAACTTTTATGATACTTGTGTAGGTAACTATATACCTATATAATTAATACCGGGAGTAGTTCTTTAGATATGGGTGTGAAGAAATGTTTTAGTATATTTTATATTAAATATATCAGTATGTAAAAAACATTGCTTCTTTACAAAGTATTGAATCTCTTACCGTTCATGAGTCGTTGCGGTACAGAGATAATATGACTAATTTGCTGTTTTGTCTTACGAATGATGTTTTAAATTTCTTATCTTTACCTTGTAATATTAATAACCTAAGATTCTTGGCTAATCGTTTGATTTCTCAGTGGATTGGATAGATCATGTCTTTAAAAACGCTACAAATTATTACACAATAATTCATTATTTTATAATATCAGTATAACAAACAAACATATCTAGTGCGTTTTTGGATTCTTGAAACGTAAAATCTTAAAATTCGAGAGGATATATTTTTTCTTGGTCAATTATGAAGGCTTATTGGGCCTTCCATGTCAAATATATTGTACACTTGATATTTCAATTTTAATTGTTTTGGTTTTTTGGTGGATGGGGTAGGAAGGGTAATATTTTGGAATATCGATGCCTAAAAGCTGATGATTTTTCTTTTTTCATTCTAAATAGCCGAGATATGGCCATAGGAAACTTCTGATCGACCAACATTTAGAAGCGAAAAGTTAAACGATAACGACGAGTTTTGAAAATCATCGCAAGTGACCAAGATCATTTGTTGCCAAATTTAAAAAAATCGGTCCAACAATTTTCAAAAAAAAAAAAAAAAAAAAAAGCGCTGTAGAACAGTCAGACAGATTTTCTCATTCGATTTTTGTGTTAAATCAATTCAAATATTTAGGGATTGCTAACTTTTTATTTTTCTTGGTCGATGACAAAGGTTCCTTAAAATGTATAAAAATTAAGAAATTTCTGACTATTTCTTTTTTATCATTGTTCGAAATGAAAAACGATTTGTGGGTAAACACTTTGTTCAATCATCGATTTGATCTTCTCCATTGGTCTTAGCGCGCTTGAAAAATACCCGCTACACAATCTAGTTGATACAACCTGTCCAGGAAGCGTTTCGAGTATCAAGCGTTTGTGTAAATACCAAAAATCTCTAGATTACATTGGCGGAGGTTATTTAGTTGATTTCCTCCCCACACATTTTTGTTTTCAAATATGCATTTAGGAATAGTTTTGATTTATAAGTGTTTTAAACTTTTTTTTTAGGGCTCACGTCATTCCCTGGGCTGAATTGTACGCCCCCAGCCATAGATGATTTTCCTAAAGACTGGTTTACTGAAGAAGAAAGGGCTGGCGGCGCCGTAGCACTTCATATTTTAGCTTCACTCTACCTTTTTCTAGCACTTGCTTTAGTGTGTGACAAATATTTTGTCCCTGCAGTAGAAAGGATATGTAAAGGTAAGTGTGATGTATATATAATGATAAAATAACTTCTATTATACTCATTCTTGGTAATGAAGTTTATGAAATGGAAATTTTAAAATTATTTTAACTAATGATTAAATAAGAGAACTTTAAAAATTTTAATATTTTCAATAACTATATTTTTAAGCCTCACGCTTTTTATTTATTTATTTATTTTTGCAAATATTCACCGTACATGCGTCATAACAGGAATACTACCGATAAGATACAAAATAAAAGAACTAACAAAAATTTATAAAATTAAAAAACGGAACTCGAACAACAAAGACATCTGACAAAACAGTATTCAAATAGAAGTAAAGGCTGAACAACGGATACACCCATCATAGTACAAGAGCCGGGAAGAAGAAAAGGTAGGAGGAATAAAAAATGGCGGCTGTTTCAAAACGATAAAAAACCTAATTTTTCATTCGGAGCTCTATATCTTAAAAAGTAGGGACAACACAAGAAAACCTAAGAGAACGTCATTTAAAAAATAATAAATTTGCTCAAATATGAGGCATAATAGAATTAATTACGTTAAATAGTTTTATAGCTTTTTAAAAAGCAAGATTTCATAAAAATGTTGTATGGGACATACAGAAAGATAAGTAGTTAGTGAATTTATTTTGAAAAATTTATATCTCAAAAACCATTTGACTTACTTATATTTGTCTATTAACACTCAAATTAAAGCTAGTTTAATGAGCTATAAAGTAGTTTATGATGTTTATCTTCATAGGAGTAATAGTTTACATAAAATTTGCTAAAATAAATTGATTTATAGTTGTTCAGACAAATTTTCATTTGCCAAATTCATATTCATATGTGAATATCATAAAAACTACTACCCCTACGAAGATAAGTGTTATAAACTACTTTGTAATAAATTCATAGTTCCTGAGATATAGAATTCTCAAAATAAATTAACTAACTACTAATCTTTCAGTAGATTTTTAAGAAATTTTGGTTTTTAAAAAGCTGTATCTCGAGAACTGTTGGACGTAAATAGCTCTTTAGGGCTAATATTTCAGCAAATTTACTCTTCTTTAAATAATGTTCTCTTTGATTTTCTAGTGTTGTTGGTAGTATATAGAGATATAGAGATCGGAATGAAAAATTAGTGTTTTTATAGGGTTTTTAAACAGCCGCCATTTTTTATTCCCCTTACCTATACTTGGCAGACTCATCAGTTTTGACTAGTAATTATACATAGTTTTCATTAAAGTAATAAAAAATTGGGGTGAGATAACTGCCTTTTTTTCTTCCCGGCTCTTTTACTATCACTTCAATCCAAACTAACACAACTCATAAAACTGCAAACTTTTACTTCTCTAGATTTAATCTTTATTTTTTCCTAATTTTAAATCCATTGTCTTTGATTTCCTTTTCAGCTCTAAATATGTCCAACGACGTTGCCGGAGCAACGTTCATGGCAGCGGCCACATCAGCGCCAGAACTTTTTGTGAATGTGATAGGAACGTTTATAACCGAAGGTGATATTGGAATAGGAACGATCGTTGGATCTGCTGTCTTCAACATCCTTGCAGTAGCTGCTTGCTGTGGAATCGGAGCCGGCATGGTATATGGGGAAACTTCTATCTTGCTCATCGAAAACGAGTTAGTGCTGCGAGTCACTAACCTAGGGCTTAATTATCATATCTCCCCACTTTTTATTTTTCACTTCACAAAGCCCTTATAAATTCATTAAAAAATAAAACGGGTTTCACAAATCACTCGCATATTTTTAATATAATTTCAGTCTTAAAGATGGGTTTCCTCAAACTATTAAATTTTGCAAATGGTATTTTTTCTTGTAACAATAAGATCAATCAGGGGAAATAATGAAATTTAAATATATTATACCAATTTCTCAAATTGGTTGTTTATGTTTTAATTTTGATGAATATTATATACATTTTAAATGTTTTATTTTAAATATAGTCATAGTACATCAAATATCAGTATTGTGGTAGTATTAATAAAACATCAATGCCTTCAAAAAAAAATTTTTAATATGTAAATGTGATAACTTGTTGCTTCTTTATTTCACCTCTTTCAAAAAAACAAGACCAATTGCCAGCTGTCCTTTTGAATGAAATATAGTATTCAGTACGGTCTAGTCAACTTTCATATCAGTTGTGATCGTAGATTCCAGAAAACCATATTATCTGCAGTGTTTTGGTTTTAAATCTGAATGCTTATTTATGAAAAACAGTATTTCAGGAACTTCTCGACGTACAGGAGTACAAATGCACCATTATGTAATCTACAATAATTATTTTCGTAGTAGTTTCCATGATATTTACTAAGATATATTCACAGAAGATAGAGATGAAGAAACCAAGCAGTTTCACGAAACGAACTAATCTACACGTAATTAGAAAGGTTAAATGACTCATAATGGTTTAAAGAAAGTACCTGGAGATTTTAATGCCGAAATCGGGAAAGAAGAATTGAACAGACCCACAACAGGAAACCAGTGTATAGATAATTCTACTAGCGATAACGGTGAACGACTGATCCAATTTTCAATAACTAAAATTTTTATTGTAATGACCACAGTATTCTTACACAAGAATACTCACGATCAGACATGACGCAGTTAGGATGAATATAATGCAATTTCAATGTGTCCATTTATGTGCTAGGTAGATGTTGGATGTAAGATTTGTAGTACAACACAACCGGTATGGTGGTTAAATTAATTTTAGAGCTGCCATTGTGTTTGAAGCCATGATACATGCGAAAAATTCTTCTAAACTAGTTTTAAATATCAGATAAGAGCAAACAGAGAATGCCCAAATCCATGTAATAAGATAATTAACGGAGATTCTGGCCTCCATGTTGTTCACTTTCACCAGGTAGAGGATGGTAAAAATCCACTTTTCTTTCCTGTTCTCAGTGAAGTATGGTCTTGCTTTGCAGATACATCACAATTGCATTTATCTTCACTGAGTTCACCTTGGTGTTGTTAGTTTTGCATCCTAGTGCTTCTAGGATGGTTTTTTTTGGTATTAGACTGATTGAGCACAAATTAAATCATACCTTTAGTGTTCCTTAACAAATTGTATACATTTATTCTTCTAGTAATAAGAATATGAAACTAAGCAACTAAAACTGTCAAGTCACTGCCAAGATAAATTGCATACAACCAGTGAGAAATGGAATTGTATTGATTCCATCAATATGTAGATCTCTACTTCAGTACATGGGTTAGTTTCTACAACAGTTGCACCTTCAACTCAGGTTGCAAACCAGTTAATCTGTGACCAGATGGTCATACACCAAGTAGTCTAAGATCTTCATAATCCAACTTTCCGAGTTTAGCTCCTTCCTCTTTCCCTTGCTTCTTGTAGCATTATGAACTTTAAGAATGTTTCTTTGTGAAAAAATGAACAATGGGAAAACATTATGGACATATTGAAGGAGTTATAAATTTTGCAGATACCTTCATTGAAAGATTAGTTGATTTACTGTGACAGAATAATTATTGAACTGAATACTACTGCTGCAATTGCAATACATATAAAGATTTAATTTCCTGATTATCAACATAAAATTTTGAGTTGTTTCATCCTTGATGTGTAAAACCATAGATTATCTCCTAATATATCTTTATCTACTAGGTTTTTTTTGTGCTACATCAAAAATTCATTTTTCTAGTTTATATTTTGGCACTAATAAAATGGAATATCATTTTGAACAAAAGTTTTAATTGTAAAAATTATAAAATTATATATTACTATTACTTACATTAACCTATTACTTTTGACAATAGGTGGTTCCTCTACACTGGTGGCCATTAACAAGAGATTGTTTAGCATATGGTGTCACAGTTACCATCTTGATTTGCATCATCCATGATGAAAGAGTAGAATGGTATGAGGCTCTTGTTTTAGTACTACTGTATACAGTTTATATTGGAATAATGTATTGGGACAAAAAAATACAAGGCTGTACTAGAGGTTTTCACGAGGATAAACCAGATCAGCAAGCTTCGCCAGGTAATATAAAAAATATTTTTTTGTAATATTTATTTTCATGCTGCAATTTTATGATAAAAAATTTAAATACAGCTACAGGGCACACTTTTCAATAAACAAATTTTACAAAAAATTGAGTAATGCCTATCTAAATATACCCTCAAACATATCTGATTCATAACTTGTTCTGGCTCCTCATAAATTTATTTTTGATTTTTAACATTAAAGGGATGAATATGGTTAAATGAAATTGTGAGCAAATAATATCTATTCATAATTAGATAATAACAAACAATAACTGTTTTTTTTTCCTGTAATTATTATATAACAGATATTACAGTGACAGATATTTTTTTGTGTTCCAATATTTAAACCATTTGATGAAAGCATGTTTCCTAACTTCTTATTTTATGATTATGTTTTAACTTTTCCAGAATCTGGTGAAATGAGAATTGGAGAACCACCACAACAAAATGGTAATGTTAAACAAGCAGTCACTACAGAACCAATCTCTGTACCAGATCATCAGGAAACAGGATGTGAGATATCATAATTAAATTACAAATAAATAAAGTTCTTATATTTCATAAAAAAATATTAGTTAACCCTTTCTAGCCCAAGGCACTATACATTTAAGAGGTGTGAATTTAGCTGAAACAGCTCATTATTACAAAATATACGCTCCTGATATTTCATGATAATGAGCTGTTTCAGTTTTCATGTTTTTATTTGTTGAATAAAAAAAAAATGCTCTATGGCAGTACTTTTAATAGTTTAGAAATTTTGAAATTATATCTCTAGAATTCTACATGTTGCCTTTTTTTGAAAATTAAAGGCATATTTTGGAATAAATTGATTTATCTTGGAAAATAATAATATTTGTGTTTTAAGATTTTAGATTGCATAAAAGTAACTTATTAAAAAAAAATTAATTTCTGAAACTGAAGGTGCCTCTCAAGGTATCTTGGGCATTTTGTAGTTAGATTTGTCATCTAAATTAAATTTTTGTGTAGTCATTTTTAGCAGATTTTACAGCACTGTTTCCTTCATTTTTTTAATATGATTTTTGTAATATTTATCTCTGAAGCTCAGTTGAATGTTTCCTTTGGAATAATGAATCAATTTCTAGAATATATTTTTTTAATTTATATTAGTTTTTCTTTTTGATTTTTTAAAGAGAAAATGTGGTGTGAGGTGATTTCAAAAGTATTTCGGGAAAGATAAAATGTTTGGCAGAAGACAAATCTGACACACTTGAAGTATGGTTTTTGAATCACTGTCCTTTATGCCTAGTGTAATCTAAGATTATGTTTTGTGCTCAGCCAAGATTTCTTTATACTATTTCATAAATAACAAGTATTATACCATGTTATTGACTTTATAAATATGTTGTGCCCAAGACACCAATTTAATGGATATGTAGCCATAGGAATGCCCACAATTTTTTAAATACTATGCGTGCAAACCCAAATGAAAAATCTATAAAGTTATGTCAGAAAGGATTAACCTGATAGGTACAAAATATTGGAGTTTAATTATTGTGTTCCTAATTCAAAGTGGAATTACTGATCAACTTAATAAATACAATTGAAGGTCTACTTTTTTTTTTTTTTTCAAAATTGACCGATCTGTGGTATCTATTAGAGTTAGAAGGAAGTTTTTTATATAGCTATTCGTTTATTTAATAGAAAGAAAAGAGCCCTTTGTATTACCTTTGTAACAAACTGGAAATTTTAGATCGAAGGTGCAGTATTTCGTGCATTTACTTTATAAAACTATAAAGTAAAGGTACATCCAAGGGAGGTAAACCATTATCCATATGAATAATTCCCACCTTCATTAATTGTAAAAGGGACTATGATTACGCTATCTAAATATTTTTATCTATAATATCCTCTGATCAAAACAATAACTTTCCAAAAGTTCTTAATGTCTAAACTTCTTAATGGTGTTGTGTAATTATTATCTGCCGCATGATTGTCACATTTCAGGCCTTTTCTAATGTCCTTGCATGTCATCTATTATTAAAAAAATTATTAATTCCTATCTTATCATAAAATTTAATTTAATAAAATTTTATACTTGCATAATATCTATGGCTCATCAGCCTTTTATTTATGTTTTTCTCGTGTTATATTTCTTTTTTTTTTTTATATATGTTGCAGTGTGGGAAATAGTGAGTTTTCCATACAGAAAAGGTATTGTTAGAAAATTAGCTTGGGTTCTTGTCTTACCTATACACACTGTTTTTCTGATAACCATTCCTGATTGTGAGAAGCCAAGATTCAAGAAATGGTTTCCTGTGACTTTTCTGATGTGCATTATATGGATTGGCTCCTTATCATACATGGTCGCTTGGATGATTACAATCGTGGGTAAATATAATGTAATTATATATAGTAATATACGAATACAATGTTTATTAGTTTTAAATTTCTTACTAACTATTGTATTGGAAATGAAATTAGAGTGTTTATGTATTACAGATATATTGTTTATCTGATAGAAATAACTTGTAAATACACTCATGTTATAAAAAATTAGATTTTTTAAGTAGGAAGTCCAAATTTTAGGCCATTTGCAAGATTGTCTATTTTATAATTTGTAGTTACAGAAATTTGCAATTCTTTCTTAACAACCTTTCTTCTAAATAAGAGGACTACTGCTAAGAGAAAAAACATATTCAAATAGACACGTCATCTTTGATATGAAGACTTTGATTTTTATTTGTCTCTTAATTCGAAGAAACATAGTTATTTTGTGTTGGAGAAGGAAGGAGAGGAGAGATTTTTTTTCAGTTTTTAGGTTGTTTATTCTTGAGAACACGGAAAGAAGAATTGAGACTGCAATTGTACTATGATGTAAGTATACTGCTGCACCATAGCACTGGTGAAGAATATGGCATTAATCCAGGGCCTGAATAGAAAAATAGACTGGTAATAAAGCCAGGAAATTCTGTATCACCAAAAGGCAAGGAAGAGGATAAAAAAAAAATTTAGAGAAAGGATATTTATTATTCCTAGCATTGTAGCACTAAGAGTTTGTAAACAATTATCTGCCAGAATAGCACACACTTGTTATGGTTTCCCACTGAATTTAAAAAAATTCGATTGCCACATGACAGCTTTTATAATTCCCCATCTAGTTGTTTCTGAAAATTCCCACTTTCATGAAACACTATATTAATAATAATGAATGTCCTATACTTATTAATTTTAATTTTAATTTTCGTCATAAAGAAAATACAATTTATAGTATTATGTAGTTATTTACTCTTTGGGTAACACTTTAAAAGTTTCAAATAGCTATTCTCTGTGTTTGTGAGATAATATTGTTTAAGTAGTTGTGTTAGATAACATGGTTCTGACTCCAATTTAAGATATGAGGTACTTTTTACCAGAAGGCCTCGACAATGCTGTTCATACAGGTTAGGTAGCTGGTTAGGAGAGGATTAGACGAGATGAGTCTTAGAGGTACAACTTCTTGAAGGATGGAAACTTTGCTCTACAAGGCTGCTGTTGCAAAGGGGCAGGCAAGTTCGACAGGTATGAGCCATAGGTTCTTGCAGAAAGGAAACTTCTTTTCCAGTCACAAAGAGGAATGTAATTCCGAGGAGTACTAGCATAGGTCCTTATGATAGGAATAGAAGGTGTAGGATAGAGAAGGTGACCATCAGGAACTAGCATAAAATAAAACTCATCAGATAGATCAAAAAATAGGTGGAAGAATACACTTAATCTAAATGTGCCTAGTAGATAATTCCCAAGAGGTACCAATACAATGGTAGTCCTGGGGTATCAATGTGTTGATCTTCCTAATATTGCAGGGGTCCCTAATGGCTCCACAAGCTCTTTTTCTAGTGAAAACTTATGAAAATAACTCCCCAATTTTTGAATTTATACAAAACTAACTTGAACTACATGAATAAATTTCCATTACATTCACAGTGACACAATTCTTTTTTTCAAAATAAAAACACTGTTGGGACCCCCCCGGTATTTGCTTATATGGATTTCGGCAGAATTATTTAGATTCACCACAACTGTTTTTGTTGAACAAATATTTCCTGAAATTATCTACCTAAAATGTGAATCATATTAACCAGAGGGTGCTTGTAGAAAGGACAAATGCAACTTATGCAAAACAGAGAAAAAATAGAATTGGGTTCCTGCAAACTAAGTTCGAGTAAACTAGCTCCAATTTGAGAAGTGACTGACACATCTATTATGAGTGGAAATGATGGTACTTACATAAATGGTGTTTGTAAACAGAAGAAAACTCTAAGTAAAATATTAGTTGAACCTGCCGTAACGAGAAGAATAAGCGATCCATAATTCCTAAATACTAAGTCTAAAAAAAGTCTAGAAATGTTTAAGAATGTCTTGAAAACCATTGAGGGCTAGAATTGTGCAGGCAAAGAGGTAGATGTGGAAGAAGCAGAAGACTCTAAATCAGGTGCAACCATATAACAAGCATAGTATTGTAAATTAGGTTGTTTTTTTTCTGTCTCAATATTCGAAAATCCATTTGTTATATCCATTTTGTCTTTTTTTCTTACTAACAAGATGAAATGTTGATACAAGGATTAATAAAATAAATAAGAAATGCCAAAATTCTATTGGGTCCTAAAAGAACTCCTGCAGTATTATGTGGTTTTTTTTTTCTGAAACAACTACCACATATACAGTGCTATTCTACATGTATATACATATTTACAGTGCTCTTCCTTTGCCAAATGGCATTGTAAGTGGTTGGGCTGTGTCCGAAGGCAGGGGTTACAATATTGGCCCAGGAGCCGCTGGCCGGGAGGTACAAAGAACAGGGACTGCTCCACTGGGGGGTATTATGTTTATTTTTTCCAATCTCCAGAGATATCTCTATTTACAAACAATACAAACACAATATATACAATTAACTTAGGCCTAATAATATATATATACATAACCTACCATGAATTGTTTCTTGTTTTGTCACATGGCATTATAAGAAAGGAATACATAGTCTGCTGAAGATGGGCTTACAGTAGTGACATGATAGCGGGGGGCAGGCTTACAAAGAATGGGGAGGAACCATTCCAGCTGGTAGTAGTGATGGTGTGGGTGACTTCAGACTGCAGAGCCTGAAGTCCTTTCCTCGGCGAGGACGTCAACCAAGGGGACCATGCTTTGCCACCTCCCAGGTCTCAGTGGAGGAGTGATGGTTATTATGTGTTTTTTTTCCAAATCCCTCTAAAACAGAAAACAAAACATGAATTAGTAGGTAGCATTACGCATTTGTTACATTACTCAGATTAGATACAACCTTTTTTTACCATTGGTACTTGAAGGTATGCAATGAGATACTTAGCTATGGTTTGATGAGTCCATTCTGTGAGAATACAACTAAAAATATTTGGAGGTGAGGAGCCTCTGAGTGATATTTGATCAAAGAAGAAAAAGTAAAACAGTCAGTTATTACAGACAAAAGATAATTAGAAAATAATAAGAATAATTAGAAGTTGAAAAATAGTTGGGAGAGGGGGTGCAAAAAGAAGAAAGGAGTTAAAGGGTTAGGCTTATGGGGTTTTTGGGGCCCTTCCTGCCCTGCCACCTTGCAGGAAGGGGGATGGGGTGACTGAACAAAATAGTTGATTGAAGGATATTATGTGTTTGTTTTGTTGATATTATGAAGGTTGAGAATGCAAAGGCTGGCAAGAGGCATGGCCTATAAGAAATGACTTAACTGTGAATCAGTATATTCTTTTGTTTACCTTTATTTATTAAAATATAATATTTACAATCATGACAACATTTACATGGTTTATACATTAGAACATTGAATTATTTACAATCCAATCAATAAATCAGCATTATACAATATTAGACCAGACATGGGTAGTTATCTCTGGCAAGAAGCGATGGAGGTGTTGGCTTGCTCATAGGTCTCTACAGTTTCAAATAGGAATTTCGTTGGTACACAAAATTACTTAAGATCATTAAAAACAGCAAAATTTAGTGTCAAAAAAAATAATATGTACTTTATTTTGTCACTAAACCAACAGAATAATGAACAATGTCTACTGTAAAAACTGTAATTTTACTTTAAGCTTAAAATATTTGATTTATTTTTAATAAAATGTGTAATAACATGCTGTCACAAGCTATAGGGACAGATAGCTATAGGACCTGTTTGAACAGTAACCCCTTTAAGAAACCTGCTCAACACGCCAGGGCTTTGAAGTTGTAATAGCTTTGACTAAGACTGAATATTGTTATTTTATTACTTACTAACATGCATATAGGTATATATAATTGTGAGACATCATAAATATCAATTTTCATATATATTATTTGCGAAATAATTTAAAGAGACCTGCTGGATGATCCCAAGTAAATATAATGTTAAATGCCTATCACAGATTTACTGCCAGTGTATAAGATGATCAAGAGGAGGTTAACTAGGTTGTCTCTGAATCCTTTCAGGGGTCTACCAGGATATCTCTACTTGATTTTTCAGTATTTTTGTAAATGCCATTTGATTTTTTTTTTCCTTTTCTATAAGCTGTGAGGAATTGTCCCCCTTCGGCAATATGAAGAATAATATTATTTTACTATTGTTTTATTTCAAGGGGATACTCTGAAGATTCCAGATTCTGTAATGGGCATAACTTTCCTAGCTGCTGGGACTAGTGTACCAGAAGCCGTATCAAGTGTGATAGTTGCAAAACAGGGTATGTTTATTTAGTTTTTAATTCTACCAAATCTTAATATTAAAAATTAATTTCAAATGTACTAATTTAACTATATTAGTATTGTACTCATTATTAAAAGTTTAGATGCAAAGTTTAGATTTATTATTGACTCTCACCTAAAACAATAAAAACTTAATTATACTTATATTTATTTACTATGGTATGGTATAATTCTCTAATGATCGACCTGGACAAAGCTGAAAAAGGATTATTTGTCATAGAAAATTGGTATTATTATTTAATTTGTAAATATTTTTGTAAATAAAACAGTAGGTGGCAACACTGCTCCTCTGACAGGAAACCTTTGTTTGAGTCAGTCGGGTGTGGCGTCTATTAACAGAAACATTTTCTCTTTGTCATTTCTTTATAAAACCCTTACTAAATTCCACAACATTATTCATCCCTCAACATTTTAATAATTCTATGGAATAATTATGTTAAAAACTTACAATTATGGTATCATTCTTATTATTAAATAATAAATACTTTGTCCATTGGGGCTAGGGAACATATTGAAGATAAGTTATTTGTGGGCCAAGTAAAATGTTATTTTTTTCTAGTTAAATTATTCTATGAAAAATTCCAAATTGTACCTAATCCAGATGTACATATAACTGTTAAAATATTAAGGGATCTTAATAAAGAAAATTTTTCACATTTTTATAAAGTCGTAGTAGTTGTAGTAGATTCTACCAAACCCTAATAAAACTCAAATTTTGTAAGATTAATTCAGAATCTAATTTCATCTTTTCATTCTAATTATAGAGTTGGTCATTTGGTCATTGGTCTTTCTAATAATGACTCCTTTAGATAAAATTGTATATATAATTTTATATTTTGTTACATCATACAAGACTTGAAGTAAAGATATAAAAAAAGTTGGTAAATTTTTACTTTCACCTTTCTTATTCATATATGGAATAAATAGTGAAGAATAGCATTGGGATTGTACATAATTTTTTTTTCGAGTTGATAGAAATGTACATTCTGAGGTTCCTGAGTCCGAATAACCAATATCCCAAAATGGTCTGTGTGTGAACAGCCTAGCTCAAAATGAAAAGTCCTATGAAACTGAAATTACATATTTAAGGCTGGTTATGCCTGGGACGTGACAGCAACATTTTTGCTTAAATTGACCTACCGGAAGTGCCACTTTATAGAAATGATTTTTCCCATTTTTAGACAAATAATTCAATCGAATTTGATTAAACTCAGTGAATCAATGAGAAATTAGTTGGTATTTAATATCAGCTAGACCTTATTCTTAATGAAATAGATAAAAGTGTTTAAATGCCAAATTTTGAACAAATCTTCTTCTAATGAACCTTTAATTTTGTTAATTTGAAATAATTAACCACTTTGGATTGTTAGAAATAATATATAAATATGAACTATGAAAGAATTTTATAACTAACTAAAGAAGAAAATGGAGAAACAATCAGTTTGTAGGTTGGAAAATCAGAGACAGCCGAGCGTATCCGATCTCTCCTGATCTCAGTAAATCATTGTAGCTTTGTTATATTTTGTTAAACTGTAGTATTCTTAGCAGGAACAAAGTTGTTATTCATTATTCTCTCCTCGAGAAACCCTAGTAAATGAATTTTTATAGCAACAGAAAAATAAAAAAATTATTATTGTAAATGTTCACTTTCCAGGGTGGTAAGTGAAAGTTGTGCGATCCAAGCACTACACAAGGTTTTTTGATAAAGCATGTTATGATTTGATCACATTTTTGTTTTGCAGAAATTTATTGGTTTTGAAATTATTTGTTTAATTTGTTTATATCCTTTTTGTTTTCTTCTACTTATACTTTATTTGTTGTATATATTTTTTCTTTTGACATTAATTTTTTAATTAATTTTTTTATGAACAACAATATAATGGTTGTTTGTTTTTTCATTAGTGGGATTTATTTTTAATTTACAATATCAATTAAAAAGATAAAGGAGAGAAGTTAATCCACATCAATTTCACATTTTTTACATTAAACTCATATTTTTTTATACTTAATAAAAAAAACTTTTCAAAAAATTTATTTTATACATGTGACATTTTTTTCCTTTTCTTCCATTACATGGGCCATTTTCATATGCGTTACCTTCATCCCAGGCAAAATATAAAAATTATTTCAAATGTATAACTCATGGAAATAATTGTATTATTTTGTTTAAAAATATTTTTTTCCCAGCTGTTGGTTTATTATTTTTAATAATGAAACTTTTTTATCAACCAAGAAAAAGTAATAATAACACTCTAAAAGTTGGGTTTTACATTTCAAGATCTGTAGAGTTCTAAAATCAAATTAAAAAAAAAAAAGTGTTTGCCATACACTTTCTGTGGTTTTTTTCAGAAACTGTCTGTCCAATTTTTTTGAGATTTGGTATCAAAGCCATATATCATCCGAAAATAAAAAAATTAGAAGTAAATATAATGTTTTTTTTTTTCTATAAGCTATAGCTTAAATTTGAAATTTATAAAATTCTATGCAAAATAAAAATAAATCATCAAAATCAGACCATTATTAGCAAAGGTACAGTGTATTTTCTATTACTTGATAAAATAACTCTAAACTAATTTCATATCTTCTGGAGCATTTGATTAACTACCAAATTTAAGATAATTAAATTGGTAACAAAGAACTTTACTGGATCAATATTAGAACAGATACACACAATTTTTGTGTTAAACTTATAACCCAAAGTGGTCAGAAAAGTCATGTGAGTGGACACAGCAAACATTTCATTTCTTATTCACTGACAAAAGAAAATAAATTATTCAAATAATAAACTATTTTGTAATTATTTGTAGTGCTACAGTTGTTATTTATAGTTTTCTAAAAGAAACTAATTATGAAACCTTTTTTTTAGGCCATGGATCAATGGGAATTTCAAATTCCCTTGGCTCAAACACATTTGATATTCTTCTATGCTTGGGTCTTCCTTGGTTCATAAAAGCATCATTTCTTCCTACAAGTGCAGGAAATCATTTCGTGGGGATTAATTCTCGTGGACTTGAATATTCTGCCATATCACTACTGTCCACTCTTTTGATGCTCTATATAGCCTTCGCAGCCAATAAGTTTAAACTGGATAGTAAGGTAAAAATAGCTATATTTTTAATATCTCAATATAAACAATTTATTTTACTATTCATTTAATAAAAAAACATGATTATTTAAATTAATTTTATATAAAAAGCTATTTATGATTCAGCTTTTTCATTGATCAAATTAAGTTTAATAGCTTTATTCAATTCGATGTTTTATTAATAAATCTTTTTCCTCTTACAATTGCTTAATTTTAACAATGAGTGGCTGAGGTTCTCAAGCTAGAAGCATGTGAAGGTTTGCTTATTTTGTATGTGGATTATTTATACAATAAATCTCAACCTTCACACTATGGCTGAATCCTGGATGGTGATCAACAGAATTAATCTCTGCTTTCTACTCTGGTTAAAGTAGTAAGAATGTTAAGCTCACACACTATTTATTTCTTTATTTGTAAAGGATATATCCTGTTATCTATGTACAAAAAGTAAAAATTATTTACATTAATATGAATACAAATTATTTAGATGAATTTAAATACAAATTATTTGCATTAATATAAATACAAATACATACACATATTTACATTAATATAAATACAAATACATATATAAATATGATATCAATTACAAACATAAATTGAAATTGTATAGATGGAGTATATAATATAATACATAATCAGAAAAACTAATGCAGTAATAAACATACAAAACAATATAGACATAAAAATAAACAGGAAAGCATTTAAAATAGTGTAACGTAATTGTTTAACAACAGCAGCATTAAATTCTTTTAAAAATTTTGTTGTCATTTTAAGAAAGAATTAAATCATGGATTTCATCTTATATATATATTAAAAAACTGTATCACTATAACCTATGAAAGATCTTGTGTTCAGTATATTGGTACATTGAAAGTATGGGCAAACAAGTTAAGGGAGAATCTAGGTGAAAGAGCTTAATTGGGGATATTCCTCTAGGAGGAAGAATCAGTCACTCTTTACATAACTTTCGACAGCAATCTGTCACTGGCAGGATTGAACCAAGGCTAGGATATTGATCCACTGTGCCTTAAAAAGTGAAATCTTCTATACTATAAAATTCTGTTTTTGTTTTTTTATCTTAATGTCCCAATAACAAATGAACTTTTGTGAACATCTATTTCTACAAGCTATAAAAATTTATTTCATTAGACTAGAATCAGTCTAAAATTATAGAATAAGTAAATTAATAAGTGTTACTTTATTTTACAGGTTGGGCACACTTGTCTTCTCATGTATTTACTGTTTCTCGTACTTGCAACACTTATTGAGCTTAATGTATTTTTTACTGTGAATCTTCCTACTTGTGGACGGTGATCGTTGGTTTAAATTTTTCCTTTCAAATTTTAACAATTTACATGATTTTTTTAATCATGATTTCCTCATGTTATTAGTTATGATGATAAACAAAAAATGAGTGTGGAATGAGTTATTGATGGGTTCAGTCTATAAAGTTTCTTAAAAAATTGAAAAAACAAATAATAGTAAAAGACGATAAACACACAAGATGACTAAATCTGAGGACCCATACAATGATGTATAATATTTCCATTGTACATAAAATAATGTATGTAGAGTTATTAAATATAGATATATAAATATTTATATATAAACAACGATTAAGTCATTGTACATTAAGTAAAATCCCTCAAAAACTTATGTTTATATATTTCAATGACAGGTTTACCAACAGAATTAAAAAAATTAACATTTGGATTTATACATATTTTTTATCACATGTATATATGTATAAACTTATTTATAAATACTTATAAGTACGTAAGTATATAAATAATGTAATTATATATACATGTGTTTATGTGTGGGTTAATGCATATGTATGTATTTTGTGTTAATATTCATAAACATTCATATGCATTTTTTTTTTACTTTTTAAGGCATCAAAATCAAAGTTTACATATATATAAATTATCACATCTTTTACATTTTGAGTCCATTTCTTTATATTCATGATGTCAATTTATTTAAATATTTCACAGCATTGTTATTTTAAACAATTTGCATGTTCTAAATTTAATTCTTGATTGAAAAATCCAAACTTTCCCTTTTCAAGAGTTCATTAAACTTGAAACAAATCATCCTGGTTCTTGTAATTTCTTTTTGTTTTGTATATTTCTTTATATAATATTTACTTAATGTATCAAACAGTAAAAATTTGTAACATAAATGCTGAAGGTTGACAAATTAATTTATCATAAGTAATAAATTACAGGTTTTACAATAAATATAAATGTTAAAATGGGAGTCATGCTTTAATAGAAACCATGTTTATTATTTTTCACTTTAAATGTTAAATTGTTTGCTGGTCACCTACTTCATCAGGCAAGAAATGACTTATAGTTTTATTAAACATTGTGGATGCACTAATTACATTGCCAAATTGTATATCCTGTATCTGCTCACCATATTTTGTCATATCTGATCTTATTGATGGCTTACCTAAATCAACTCCTGGAATATCAAGCACAATCAAATAGTTGTTCTTGTGTCTGATGCAGTGGGAGACATGCCTGAGTTTTATAATATTTTTCAAATTTCCAGTTTTTATATAATTATATTTCTATTAGTTATTTGATTAACTAAAATTTTCTTAAAATCACACATCATTAAAGTTTATATTCATGTCTTTGCTTAGTGGTTGTTTTAAATGGCTTTTTCACTTTTAGTTTTCTTTTTTTTTACCAATTGAAAGTAATTTTAACTTATTAATGATGTTAATTTTACTGATGTATCTCTTAGTTTTCCTAAGTCAAATTTTAGATGTAAATATTTTTATAGAAAACAAACACCATCTTTACTTTAATAAATTTAAATAATTAAAAAATAAAATATGGTGTTTAAATGTTAGTCATTACTAGACTAAAATAATGTTTAAAATAAGATACTTTGTGTATTTATTATTTTATAAATATACTAATAGATTATTTTGTTTTTCTTTTTTTAATAAACCCACAAAAAAATTTTATTATGTACTTTACTTGACAAAACATAATTATATCAACACAAAACTTTTCAAAGGTTCATTTAAATTTTCTTTTATAACACTGCCAATTTTGACTCTTAATCCTCAGTTCTTGATTAGATTGTGATTCTAACAGATTGTTATTTATTACATTATATCAGATATGGCCCTTGTGCAGTACCTCCAACCTCTCACTTATTGATGAGTTTGAGAAAAAGCTTGAGGGTTGAGTGTGATCCTGGCCAGATCACCTCTTTACTTAACCATTGGTTTAAAAGCAATGTTTCCCAATCAGTTACTGAACTAAAGACCCATCATGGATTACTGCATAATTGATTTAAATATTTTTTGCTATCATCCATTTCGTTATGTTCAGAACTCCAAAATATGTCCTGAAATATGGAAAATAGTTTTCATCCTGCTTTACCACATTTTTAATAGAAGTCATACCTCAAAATGAATTCCAAGTTGTTATGTTGTGTTATGAATAATATTGATCTAACATGTATAAACTCGCAGCAGGTGGTATGATCCAGAAATTTTTGAAGAAGCATAAAGAAAAAAACTAAATTTATAGTTAGTCAAATAAGGTATGGTATATCTTAAAATTCTTCTTCCTTTTTCTTTCTTCCTTAAAGGAAGTTAAAATAATTCAGTTCTGCCTTCTTCCACCCATACACAAATGTTTGTAGTATGGGTAGTTATCCTTACTAACTGAGGAAAATCAGTGACAACGTAGAGTCATTTCTCAAGTTTTGTCCTTACTGCCTCAAATGCGACAAAGATTGTGACTATCCTATTCTAACCATGGTGGGGGGTCAAGTTTTTCATTTCATGAGATCACAACAAAATGAAAAAAGTTCACCCCTCTCCCCCCAGGTGGGATTCAAACCAACACTGCTCGCTGTTCCCAGGTTTCTAAGACCTGATTATAAATAGCTTTATACTGGAACAAAGGAGTATGATGCAAAAAATTCTACTTGTTTCCAACATTTTGGCTTGTCACATTCTTACTCCCAAGCCAATCAATTGGTTTATTGCTACTGAGATTTCTGGAAATTAAATTTAATGTAGTTAAATTGTTCTGGATCCTAATCTAACATCTTGGTTCGCTTGCTACATCATTTTCCTAACGAAGCTGAGGTCAACTCTTCTTGTTCTGTAAATTCGTTCGATCAAGACTTTTTTGTGGATTTAGTATTCATTCTCATCACAGGCCTAGCCCACCTCACCCTTTCCAGACTGTAATTGTGACTCCATCCACATCATTCATGAGAGATTTTGATTCATTATTGGTCCTTGTTTTCCCCACTCCCACAATACTGATTAGACCAAAGAAAGTGTGGAGGATTTCATGCTCATAAACTAACAAATACTGCTCCTTTTTCTTAGCCAAGGTTTAACTATGAACCAAGCTGCCGGTATATATATTGGTATGCTATTATACACAGTACACTAATCAATCATATTACTTATAATATAAACACAGACTTATTCGAATTTACAACATAATGCAGAGCTCTTTGATTATGACTGCATTACATTAGATTTTTAAATTAGTAGTTGTAACTTTGTCAATATTTTTTTTCTCTTTTTGATTTGTTCTTAACAGTCAACTTTTTATCCTCTCTATATATCCCTTATCTATCTTTTGTGGTGATCCATCACAAATGTTGAAATTATTATAAAAGTTATGTTTAAATTTATAGTCTAATCCAATCTTAATACTTCCAGTAAGCACGAAAAAAAATATATAATAAGAAAATTAAATAATCTTTTCCGTTTCCACTCCACCCGCCTGATCAGAGCCATTACTCTCGCAACGTCAGATCTATACCGAAGCTGTACCTCCGGTTTTATCATTATTATTAAATGAGCAAGAGACCATCGAGATCTAAGTCCTCGCAAGATGTATTAGGAAATACATCGCGCGTTTCTTGACGTGGTTTTTTCGTAGGGTGGGTTCGTCACTCCCACGCCCGGTTTTAGGTAACGCAAATAAATCTGCATATCTCGCTGATCCGTCGGTGTAAACACAATAGACCTCATTGAAGCAGCTGAAATCCATTTCCGTAAGGGACTTTATCAATTCATGTTTGATCCTATGGTGTTGGCGTGTTATTCGAAGGGAGTTGTTGGGGCATTTTCCCAGCACATGGACTGGAGTGTCAGACTCTGCGGGATTTACCAGAAGACCCAACATCTCTTCAGTCTACCTGCTTAAAAGACTTAACACAAGTGGTACATAATTAATATTGAGCTTCAAGGCGTTGGCTCATTCTGGGCCTGTAAGTATATACTTCTTACACACGTTTCTGTTAGTTTTTTGGGGTCTCTTTGAAATGGCGAAGACCAGTGACCTACCACCTACAATTAGCTCATTTTCTCCTAGTGACTGTCCTAGACCTCTCACACTTAAGTTTCCCAGACATTCAGCCCTTTGGCGATTTCCATTGCATAATTAAACTGGAAAAGAGCATCTGAAGCATTGGAAAGTCGGTGGGCAATGGACGAATGCTGTAAAATCACTTACCATTTATAGCGGATCAGCCCAATCCAAGACACTTCCGTGGTGCGTTATAACATCGGCAAAGAGGTATTAGCAGGGAGCACAACGATGGTCATAATACTCCTGTTAATATTATTATCAATACCCTCCAATATCGCAGGACATATCTTCATAGGGACGCTGTCTGGAGGAAGCAAGGGCCGGGCAAATACTGATCGACAATGTCGATTTTCTGCTCTAGCTTGACCAAGTATGAGCTCAGTTATTTGTCGAGATTATTGTTCAGTTTTGACGCCGCCTCCTTATTATATACAAGCTCTCCTGTGAATGAGTTACCTGTGAAAGTAGATTTCACTGGGTAAGAATGTTTCCCATTTGTGAGCTAAGTTTAAATATTAATCTTCTAAAACAAGTCAAATTAGGTTTTTTTTTATTCAACATTATGAATTTCTAGAACACAAATTTTTTGAACTTAATTATTTCAACTTATTTTGGAATAATTGAATAAAGGTTATAAATATGTCGAGGTGGCTGTGTATAATTAATTATTTAGGACTCCACTCGAAGATGTGTGGTATTCTACACTAGAAGGCCTCGTCATTGCTTGCTCTTATAGGTTAGGTAGCTGGCTAGGAAATGAATTGGCAGGATGAGTTTGACGGGTACTAGCCGCAAATTCTCGCAGAATGGAAATTCACTTTATAGGGTATGACTAATCCTACGAGAACAAGCTGTAGGTCCTTGCAGGAAGGAAACTCCATCCCGAAAAGTACTTTCTTACGATTGGAATTGGCAGGTTCTAAAGAAATTAGTTGCAGTTCTTTACTTAAGGATGATAGAGAGATTCAGAGATTTTTTTATCATTCCACTATTTAACATTTCCAAAAATAGTACTGAGCCTCTATGTATATAACTCCAAACTGTCTCCTTAGGTGGAGAAGTTCCAGAATGAGGTACCTTTGTTTGACCATTTTGTGTACAGTCAACTCTTAGTCGTGTTAGCTTTTAGTGGATCAGAAGATTCTATGGTAATCTTTAATGATTCAAATAATACATTTAGAAATATAATAATATAATAGATGGTTATGTACAAGTCAGGTTAAATGACAAGAAACAATACATAAATTAATATATGATGTTTATGTGATGACGTAGTAATTCACGTCTCGACATCTACATTGCGCCAGGTAGCTCATAACGGTTCTGGAGTGGTAACCGGCTGATATTAGCAGAGCCGCTACAAACAAAAGGTTGAGTGGATTTCTTACGGATGTCAAATTACAATCAAAAAGGTAATAGCTACAACCTGATTAAAAGATAACTGTCAACTGCAATAAATTCAATTCATTCAGCAGGTGAAACGGTAAGTTATAAAACTGACAATTAAGAATTATAATAATCATTCCTACCGCTGTTTAATTAACATTTCCAAGTTAGCGCCGACAACGATGTGAGCGCTAAACACTGAGGACACCTTATAAAACATGTCATCGTTAGATGTATTAACACATCCATCAAATACTGCCTTGACAATCATCTGGCCTTCATGATTTCCTTTGTATATGAAGAACTATTTATTTAAGTATGAGAGCATAAGCTTTCAAGAAACTACCACTTTGTTCTCATTTTTCGTAACTTTCCTGTTACCTTACCATAGACGACCAAGAGGGTATCATGCCTCGACCTTAATCTCGCTTCTTGTTTGGCCATATTCAAGGACTAAATGCAAAAACAATTCCAATATACGTGAAACATCTACTTGATTGTTATTTCCTATTGAAAACAATACAACTGATGGTGACAACTTCGTTCACAAATGCCCCAAAAACGCTAGTTACCAACATTAGGCTCAGCCCATAAATATCAAACTGATTTTATCTTATGTCAACATGAAATACCAACCACCAATTTACCAACAAATGTTCAATATCATCTTCAATACTGCACTTTGAATTTGAAAATCAAGTTGATTTGTCCCTTTACTCAGTCTAAACTTGTAAATTCGATATTTTCATATTTATGTAAGCCTCAGTAAAATAAACGTTGAACCTTACATTAAACCAATGGTTGTATCGAGGAGTTACATCGGACGTTCCATCCAAAATAATATCCCATCTTTGGTCACAAACATACATATATGAAGTAAGCTAGTACTTACGGTACTCATATTTCGAGAAGATTGTCTCAAAAAGCAAATTTGGTGAAAGGAGAGTTTATGGTGGAAAATCAGTAGGAATTTTCGAGTGTACATGTGCCTTTTATTTGAAGAGCATTTATTTCTAATGATGCGTCATTACGTGAAGGCTTTCAATGTTTTCCTCTGATCAAATAGGTTGTTGCCATTCTTGATCTATCGCCAGATTTGGGACAAATTTTTCGCTGTGCATATAAGATTAATAATCAAAGTTAATAATCAAACCTTATAGTCAGTTATGCAAAGGAGAATGAATTGTAAGAGGAGCTGTACAAGCTGTACATTAATATATAATTTATTGATCTTTATAACATATGTTTTCTCATATTTCTATATTTACATCATGTGAAATAAAAAAGTCTTTTTGTTGTTTGTTTTTTAAACATTTTTAATATATTTATTGAATAATTCGTCAGTAATTCTTTTAAGTTAATACATTTACATTGGTCTTAAGGATATTTACGATCACTGAGAAAAATATATAAAATGTAAATAAGTAACTTATAGTATGTATATGAATGGCAAAAAACAGTGCATTTAAATGTAAATTTATTTAATTTTTATTTAATAATATTTAATTAGAACAGATGGCAAGAACTTAATGGTAACACTGCGACGCTTCTAGTTTTGTGAGTGAAGTGATTAGTGTCCGTTGAATTGTTGTATGCTGACGTTCACGTTGTTTACTTGTTCTTAGTCAACTTCATCATTTCTATTTAATACACGAAGGAAATGGCCGATATATCTATTGAACCACCTAATTCTCGTTTATTTATTCTCTGTTCCAAAAATCTAAATGAAAGTGATCTTCAACAAGCCTTCGATCGTTATGGCAATGTGGAGGATATTTGGATTGTCAAAGACAAGAATACAAATGAATCCAAAGGTTCTATCGTAGATCTAATGTTTTAATTTGGTGTAATATTATTTTTGTCGTATTACTATTGTGTGTAATTTTACAGGAGTCGTTTATATTAAATTTTCCAAGTCTTCAGAAGCAGCTCTTGCAATGGAAGAAATGAATGGAAAAGTATTAGCCAATGCACCCAAGCCCATCAAAGTTATGATAGCTCACAGGTATCTATAACCATTATTTTTGTAAATATAAGGACTTATCAATTTGCTACATAAACCGACAGTTAAATCGAAACTACATTTTTCTATTAGCCATATGTCATATTTATTTTTTATTCTGAGTGTAATTATAGTGTAACGTTCATTGTAATTAATTACAAAATTAATGTACAATGTCGTAGTTCTTGTGTTGAAGCCCATCACATCTGAATTGTTTTTGTTATATAAGAGAATTACTTTATATCATTTAGCAATTAATTTCTAAAGTTTATTTACATAGATCAGTTTAATATATTCTAGGTATTTGTTATTCTTACATACCAATTAGGTTTTAGTTTGTTAACTAGTCAGTTTTTAACAATGTAAGTGTCAAAGTAGTTAAAATATTTACATTCATTCAATCTTGTACTGTATGAACATATTTTACAAATATTTTTCTTATAATACTTAGATTTAATAATACAACCAATAATGTTGATACAGTGTAGATTATATCCAAGTTCCAGATAGCTAAAAGATACTGTTTCTTATATTTTTATTGTTTACGGTGTTACTTTTGCTTATTCCAAATATTTGACTTTCTCATAATACTTGTAGTTTTTATATTATTTTTTTCCATGATAAATACTAACAACCTTAGCTCAGTTACCGAATAATTTCATTTATTAAAGAAATGACCGTGATTTATTGATACTTATACAATTATTAATATACTTGCTTGATAAAAAAAACTGAAATTAATGTTTTGTTTTTTCTTTTTCAAAGCTACTTTGACTACGTTACCTGACTATCTGTAATTGTATCCACTTTTAAATAACTACATTTACATTGTTTTAGTCGCGAGCAAGGTTCAAAGAAAGATGATGATCCAGAAAGATTGTTGAGGCTTTTTATTGTTGTACCAAAATCAATGACTGAAGAAGAACTGAGAGAACATTTCAAACAATTTGGAGAAGTTGAATATGTTTCCATTGTTAAAAATAGGGACACTGGTGAAAGCAAAGGTGTCGGTTATGTGAAATACTACAGGTAATTTTTATTTTTAGTTAGATATTTAAAAGATACAAGTCTAAGATATTGCTTATTGAATTCAGCCCATGTCTAATCAAAATAAGAATAGGAATGCATGGGCGGTTCTGTTCTCTCAAATATTGGCTCTGTAGTAGTTTGCTAAAATTGTGAATAATTTATTTCTCATATTTACTCAAAGTTGTTTATAAATTCGTAAAATTTTGTTTTATATTTTATTTACCAATAATATTCTATGAAAGATTAAAGAACTCCCTCAACTAATGTTTTTAAATATTAATAGCGAGTATTTAAAATTTAGTTTAAAAAAAATAGTAAACTTTTAGTTAGCATTTGTATATTATTTTCTATTTGAAATAACTTTTTATCAAAACTGTTAAATTATGATAATTTATTAAAAAGACTGTGGAAATGAAGATTTAAATAATGCATCTTCTGTCTTGTCTACACCTGTTTGAGGATTTAACATACACTGTTTTATTATTGCAAAGTTTTGTTATTGTATATCGCTGTTTTACTTTGATAGTAGCACATCTGACTAAAGATTCTTATTTTGTATCTGATATATTCCAGAGATTGTTATGTTAACTAGAATTACATTGTGACAGTCATACTCATTTTGGGACAGTCTATGAAGGGGCCTCAGTAGAGGAGTAACCCTAATCTATAGTACTATGTATAGAATATATTCGTAATAAAATAAATTGAATTTCAATTGAGTATATTTATCTATTATTTATTCTTGTATATCAATAATTTTAGCTTCTCAAATGTTATTTAATTTATTTCTTGTTGAAGTAGTGAAATGATACAGTGTTACTGTTATTAATATTTTAAATTATTTTTTCTGAACAGGGCTTATCATGCTGCTAAAGCATTTGAAGAATGTTCTAAAAGCTTCAAAGCTGTATTCGCCCGTCCAAGGGAGCCAAAAGTGCCTTCAGGAGGACAATATGATCCTCCTATGGAAAGGTTAATACATTTTTTTATTAGCTATATTATTATTATTATAAAAATTCATTTATTATTATAATATAAGTTCTTTATATGTGTTGTTAAAAAACACTTTAAAAAAAATTACTGCTTTGAAAAGCAATATATTTTCTTACAGAAAACTTAAACATAATATGTTTTAATTGTGATTACTTTATTTTTATTTTTTTTATCTTCCTAGTTTTAATTACTTATATAAACTGGTCAATTCTAAGTCTTAAATTATTGCTGCTATCAAATATTTGGTTTGTAAGATAATGGGAGTTTTAAATAATGTTAATTTATTCATACATTTCAATTTTCGTGGATTAAACTAATGCTTTTTTATTTAAAAATTGCAAATTATGAAAATTTTGAGTTGATTTATGACATGTTTAACGGCAGAGGTATGTCGTATACAAAAGTTTTAATGATTGTAAATTATCAGAATAAAAATATTGTATATATTCACTTCTTATTCTCATCTAGAAATAATGTTTTTTTTTTATTTTAATAGTTGATAAATTATATAGGTTATAAGTGTGAACAATGGAAATTCATCAAATCAATGGAGTTAATAAATTTTATTGATTATAAATAAGAACAATAGAAATCTTAACTAATCAATGGAAAAAAATTGCCTGTAGTTTCATTTATAATCTAAATATATGAATATTAAAGGCATTTATTTAAAAAAAATTCCATTATTTATTTTAAATTTGAATAAAAGCTTATTATTTGACAGCTCTGTAAATTATACATTGGTGGAAATTCTTTAAATAAATTTAATATTGATGTCTGCTCATTTTGAAGCCATTAAATTAGGTTTTCATTCAAGTTTTGAAGTGAAATAAAATATCTGTTTTAAGTTAATCATATGAGGTCAAGATATGTATTACTAAATTCATGTCTATAGTCTGTTAGACAATGTCGTTTATTTTAATCATCCTATAGCTTGTATCCAACATTACTTCAATTTTAAACAAATTCACTTTTTCTGTTCATTTTTGATTATATACTAACATTATTAAAAAAATGTTAAGGTAAGAATATTTACTCTTCATGTAAGAGGAAAATATTCGTGATACATCAATAGTTTCCTTAGTTTCTTTCTATTACTCTACAATTTAATTGGCCGAAAAGCAGAGAGAATAAAAAAATATTTAAAACAAGTAAATTCAGGTCATCCATAATTCGCCCTTTAACAACATTTTTATTTAAGTGCAAGCACTCGAAAAACTCAATTCAACAGCTTCTGGCATCAGAAAGTTGTGATTTGTCTAGACCTGAATTTGCTTATCTTAAATGATACATGGTCTTTCGTACTTTTTTCTTCCCATTTATATTGTGAAGTAATGAAAACTAAAGCAATTATTTATGCAACACAGCTATTATTTATTTTCCTTCTTTGTGAAGAGTAAATTGAATGAATTTATGTGGTATTTATGATTAAAGCTTTAATCATTTTAACAATGACTTGAAAATTATGGGGCTTACGATTTATTGTTTATTTATATAAACAATAAGTCAAAGATAAAATAAATAGATATTTTATTCAGGGAGAAGGAATGGGTGATTGAAACTGTCCTTATGACAGTGGGACTCCCCCATCCCTAGTATTTTGATAAAATGATACTTTATAAAACTATTATGATAATTAAGGTTCAGCGAACCCGAAGGTCAATGCCGATACCACCAATCGTTCTCTACATTGGATTTCTTTACTCTGGGCCCTCCAAACCCAACTAATAAATCAGTCTTAAAGCAATCTCCCCATTCACGTTTCGGTCTATTCCTTGAATGATTACCCGTCAATTCAGTGTTTATTAACATTTTAGATAAAACTGTTATATAAAAACATTTTTGTTTATTTCTAGCAAGCATTCTGTAGTATATTAATTTATCAGTTTAAGTAATAATTTTACTAATATGTTTGATAATTGACCACACTATTAAGAAAAGTTTGGGTGTAAAACAAATTATGCAGTGATCTTAGTCTATTGTGTACAGAACACCTATTTTTGACTGAGTAGGATTAGAATCTCTGATGAAACCAGAGTTGCTCTTGTGTCTATATTTTGGTCAAAATAAAACTTAATTGTAATTTGATATCCAAAATAACAATGAGTTTGCTGTATTTTGATAAAAATATATTTTATAAAACTGTTGGCAATATGGTAAAAGCTGCACATTTTGGTATATTCTTCATATTTTACTCCATTCTTTACTCTTTTCTTATTCTTTCTTCCTTACCCACGTCATTAAGTTATGTTTACCAGATATAAATTATTGTCATATTTACCAATTACTCCTTTTGGCTTACAATTTTATATTTTATTTCTTTTGTTCTATTATTTTACTTACATATTTCATTAATTGCATATATTTTCTTTCTAATTTTTTTTTTTAATAATTTTAATTTTAAGTAATTTTCTTTTTGTACATATATCTACTAATAATAATTTCTTATTCATGTTTCTTTACTTCTTTTGGCTTACATAGCTTTATATTTTATTTCTTTAATCCTATTATGTTTGTTACTGTTAATGTACATATATTTACTTACCAGATTTTCATATGTATATTATATTCTTATTGTTTCCTTTTCCTTAATTTTAATGTTAATTATTCTCGATACATTCTTGGTCTTCTCGTAATACTTAGACTATACATTTTCTTTCTACACTATTTATATATCTACATTGTCTGTTACTATCTTTTTTTCTAACTATTTTGTAATTCATTATGTTTTTTTTTTTTTGTTCTTAGCCATTTATAAAGGCCTAAAATTCAGGCTGAAACCTTGGCGCTAATAAATAAGTTAAACATATTTATGTTCACTGATTGCTCTCCCAACCATCTTTGCCTCATTTATAACAAAAATAATCTGAAGTCATTAAAATATGGAATGATTTGAGACTTCGGCTTTTTAAAAAAATGAAGGGCTTTCATTTTGTAATTTTTATGTTTATTTTTTCTGTCTAGTAAGAGCAATTTATTTTAAAACTTTGCCTGCTTATTTATTAAAAAAAATTTGTAGTTTCTATTAAAAAGTTTTTAACAAGTGATTTTATTTTGAATAGAATGAGTGGTGGTGGCGGTTGGGTTGGATATGGTGACAACATGATGCCTATGGGAGGTAGAGGAGGAAGCGGTGGACATGGAGATGCTAGATTGATAGCAGCCGTTCATTCCTCTTTACGTCAAGAACAAGTTTACAAACTGTTTGATATTGCACCTGGGCTTGTTGACATTAGGCCTCAAGCAAACGCCCAAAGAAATGTAAGTTAAAGTATTATGTTCATATCACAAATGTATTTATTTCTTTGTCTTTTAAACATTATAAATACTTCTTTATGTAAAAATTATGATTATGTTTCTTATTTTTTAATCTTCTTAAAATATTCAACCCTTCTCTTTTCATTAAACTGTATTACTTCATTAGAATATTGTTTAAAGTTGTTTTGATTAGTAGCAGTCTTTTTTTTTTTTTTAATTCAAGATCTCTTTGGATTCAGTATTAAATAATAATGTAAAATTTAATTTAATGTTGTCTAAAAAAAAAATTATTTTACTTCCATGGCAGCAAGTTATTTTTGCTTCACTTATTATTTTATTAATTAAATTTTTAAAATATTTTAATCTTATATAGCAGGTAAGACCAACAAATCAACCAGTCGATTGCAAGGCCAATGTGGTCAATAGTCGATCACTCGCAATGTCTGTGGTGGAATTCCGAGTACCATAGACTTCAAAGTGATTGTTGAAGACCAAACTTTCTAGCAATAGTTTAATGCATTCAGGGAATTTGCAACGGTCATAAAGTCCAAGAATTCTTATTACATGACACTGCCCACACAGTACAATATATTTTAACTTACGTATTACACTTGTCACCAGACACAATGCATGGACTCCTTATTATTATCTTTGTCAGGATATACACCTAATTATAATTGCTTGGTTTATGAAATCCAGAATCAGTTCAGTTTTCCCATTAATGTTAAGGCAACAAAGTAAATTCTAAATCTGTCTTTATCTGTAGCTAATTTGAATTAATAAATATTGTTAATTGAGTTTTATGGCCCTTTTAATAATTATTGTTGTTTTTATGTAGGTATATAAGTATTTAGATAAGCCTTATATATGTGTGTGTATATATATATATATATATATATATATTTATTTATTTATATATATCTGAGGTGTACTGAGCGATCTATTGATAGATTAGCAAAAAGTAAGTCATATTATTCTTTCATCATAAATTTTCCTAGCTCTATTGGGGAAAAAAAAACCAATGCAAAAGTGTGCATTTTTATAACAAATTTTTCATAATGGCAAACAAATAGTAGAACAACTTATACAATGAAGTAAATAAAAGTAAGTAAAAATCTATCTTGAATAAGTGTCGGAAAATTGAAGTTGAATACGCCTATGTAAGTCAATCGCGACACACATTTAGGATAAAAATTAGTTAGATGTTATACACTGAAAAGTTAGCCAGCCCTGTTATATAGTTTTACTTACATTTTATCATTAGAAAAACAAAAATATTAGTTGCACTACAGGTCACAAGCAATGTTATGAATATATTTCATTATAGTGATAAATATTTAATGTTTATGATTTACATGAGTGTATTGACTTTTCTTTCTGATTTATGCTATTTTACCCATATAATTTTAATAACTAAATATCACTACTAATTTTTACTACAAAGGTATGTTATCTCTTTATCTATTATTATATTTTTTGTTTTAATTTATAGTATTACAATCAGGTGCAAAAAGTTCTTGTAGAATACAATTGCCCTCAAGCTGCTAGTTATGCTGCAGAAAAGTTACATGGATTTGAATACCCACCTGGCCATCGTATCAGTATACGCTCTGCTTCAGGGGATCTTCCACCACCGTCAGTATATTTCTAATGATTTCAATTTTAGACATATTACTATTTAACAATTTCTTATTGTTTTTTAATCATTTTAAATGCAAATTTTGCTTTTCATTTAATCCTTTATATTGACCAATAACCTTGTAGAGTTAAGAAATTTATTATAAAGTGAAGTGTTAGTTTATTTGCGGTCAAAATTTTTTATCTCTATTATTTATTTTTAAAGTTACCAGTATTTTCAAACAAACCTATAAATCCATTAGTGTGATTTTTAAATTTTGTTGAGTGTTTTATAGTTGAGGTTTTATGAATTTCTTAATAAAGTATGAGAAACAAATGGTAGTAATAAGATGGAAAAAGAAATTGATTAAGATGTATCTTAATTGACTAAGCATAGCAGGGCTATTGCTGTCACCTAATTACATTAGTCTTGTGCCACCAGACACTTGTCTACCGAATATATTTACCAGAAGTAAGGACATATTTAGAAAGTCAAGATCCAGTCCTATTAAAGTATCAATATTTGAAAAAATTGTTTGCATGCAGTAACTATTGTAAAATAGGTTATATGTAACAAAAGAATTCCAACAATTCTTGATTCATCTTAGTTTTTCAATCTGAACTTTACGACCTTGTCATTTTGTCTTTTTTTTTTATCCTAGGTCCCGGGGTGCTCTGTTGCCCAACACTCCAACCTCTAGAATGGATATGAATGGAAGTGGTATGACAACTATTTCTACAAGCGAACTTGCTACGCTTAATGCTGCCCTGGCTAAAGCTGAAGCCATAATAAAGAACAGAGGCTTGGCACCAAGTAAATTATTTTTTTTATAATAATTTTCATTAATTTTATTTTAAAAAAAATGGTAAAATTCTTTTTGGTGAGTGATAAAAAAAAAAAAACTCAGTTTACATAGTTAAGTGAAATATTGTATTGATATCTTATAATCATTTAAGAACATACATAAAATTAAATTATGTTGTAATGCTACTTAAAATTCATATATCATTTTATAATAATTTTTTTTTATTTGTTTCATCATTTGATCTTCACTTTTTATAAATTATAATTGCCTAATCCCAAAAAATATATAGTTCTTAATCTATATATTTATTCTCTTCTTAAGCGTTTCAGAGATATTGTGTCCCCACTTCAGCCAGCATTATATAATTCACTATCATTTATTTAAAAACAGTACATCTGCAATTTTATATAATTTGTTAGTTTTATTTCTGATAATAAATAGAAAAAAAAATTGATAAATAAAATGGAGAATAGATAGAGATACATAATCTACCAATCTGTCTGGGTTGTGTGGTCTTAGGCGGTTCTCCAGCCTTCTACTCCAGATATCCACTTTACAGAAGGCCCACGACAAGGCGTATTTAAGGGGTATTCATGATGTTGTGTTAAATGTTATAACTATAAGATTGTGAGCAGCGCTATTTGAAGTCATGTTAAACGTTAAATGTACAAGAGCCCCTAGTGGATTTTCTCAGCAACTTGTTGTATAAGCCTTTATGTTTATAACCTTCCTTCCAGACCCTCATGTTATTGTTTACTTCAGTTTTGATTTAAGTAATTAATTACAACATGCCTAGAGTGAGTGAAAAGTGGAATTTGTGTGAAAGTTTAGCTTATGAAATGAAATGAAAAAATAACTTTATTCTGGGACATATGTCCCCTAAGAATAATTACATGGTTGATATAGTGAGATTTTTATCTGGCGAGCGTTTACAAATTTTCAGATAGTATAATGAAATTACATTGTTTTTTTTACTGTTTTTTTTCTCTCAAATGTATCATTAAAATTATCCATTCTGGTTTAATAACAGGGATATGAATAACACAAACACACGAAAGAACTGAGCTGTCACAACAACAAAAATGGCGGAGATCCCAACTGGTCTATTGTGTGACGTCATTCTCCATTTAACAGACCAAGTAACAGACTCTCAGCCATGTTAAATGTTATTTCGTTTTACCACGGTAAAAGAAGGCAATTTTTTTCGATTTAACATGAGTTTTTCCATTTAACACGCTTTAACATGTTAAACCAAAGATCATGAATACCCCTTTAATAGTAAGTTAGGAACGGCCGTGCCAGAGGACCAGTGCTGGACACTGACTCAGGTAGAGGTCTAGGTGAGAGAGTCTGAGGTAGAGTAACAGTTCTAGTTGCTGAGATGAAGCGAACAGACTACAACTGTTAAGATAGGAGCCAGCTTACTAGTTGCCTAGATTGGCAATGAACTTTTCAATCTCAAGCTGAGTGAACGTACACCACCAGTGCTATGACTAGGCCTCGGTAGGAGGTGGATCAAAGATCAAATTGGGGATTTAGAGCCCCTTTATTTATAGGCCTAGTCCATGCGGCTGTGACCGAGAAGTGGTCGATACATGTCTGCTTGAGATAGATTCGTGCATTGTTTTGGTATCATTTATTATTCTTTGTATAGATATTGCTAAGTGTTAGGTACAGACATTATTAATATATAAAAATGACAATGTGTGTTTACAAAATGAAATAATTTATAAATTTGAGATCTTCTGTGAGGCTCGAGGTGCAGCGCTCTGGTGAGCTGTGGTCCAACCGCTTGCTCCGTCTCGCTACAAATCAATACAAAAAAAAAAAATAGAACTTAGATAATTTAGAACTGCAAAATGGAAAGGAAGAAATTATAAGCATATTTTAAATTAAAAATTTATGGGCAGAACATATACAAAAAAACGAAATACCATTGATAACAAATAGCAATAAATACTTTAGTTTTAAGTTCAATAAATTATTATTGATTGCTTTGATAGACTGAAGGATTAACAAATTATGACAAAATAACATTGAGGTTCAAGACTTTAATTGCAATGGTCTCAGTAAAATAAATAACCCTCTTCAGAGAATAGACACCATCTATCAATCGAAATAGTTAAAAGCTTTACAATAGTTACTTGTTACAAAATCCATAAAATCTCCATTATATTCCATAGTAACCACACAACCCTATGTAACCACATAATATACCAACCACTATCAATACCACAAAATTAGTTTTGATGTCAAAATTTTAGATTTAAAAAAAAAATACAATAAAAAGAAAAAATTTTTTTAAATTTCATAAATATATTAATGATAATTAATTGGATTGACACCCTCCCCACTGTCTCTTATTTAACCTGAAACTGTTGACCTTCATTTTTGCTCTAAATTATTGCCCAAGCTTACGTTATTTTTGTTATAAAATTAAAATGTATTACTTATGCAAATAAAATGAACTTATTAAGTTAATAGGTTTAAAATACAATTTTAAAATTCTTATTTATTATGTGATTGTTTTATAATCAGAAATGAAACTAAATAATTGTATGGAATTGTAGATTTACTGTTTTTAAATAAAGTCTGACTACCGAATTGTGTAGACTTACAATGGAGAATATATAGGTCTGTCTGAAATGTAAAAATGAATAAATAAATTGTTATTAAATTTGAAATGGTTATTATTCCTCCAGAAAATTAAATAGTAAATTATTTGTACAAACCTTTCAATAAAATCTGAAATAGTAGTGAGATGACTAATAATTTTTGGATTACAAATAATTTACTATGCTCAGGACCAAAGTAAAGTTGTCATATTAATTAGTCATGAATCAGTCAATTAGTCATTCCTCCTAAATAAAACAGATGTCTACGATATTTTGAAATGTTTGTAGTAAACAATCAAATTATACTGTAAAAAAATAAAATAATGCTGAACACTAGTGTTGTTTATTATCCATTGTTGTTTTAAAAGATTTTTTTTTTATTCTCTTAATTTCTGTTTGAAATACTCCTATTTCAGAATGATGAGTTTCTAATTAATGTGAACATATTAAGTTTGATGTTTAAGAATCATTCAACTTTATTTTGTGGCATACATGCTAGCCTTTAAAAGCATTAATTTTCTGTTCTAGGTGGTTTAAAGTCAGCCGATGATGAAACATTTGATCCGACATATTGCTCAGTGAGGCTTCCTCCGCCGCAGCAATTAGTTCCACCCCCGGATGGCCCAACTCACAGGTCAGTATTCCTCACATATCTTCAGGTTTGTCAGCCCTCATTGTTATCAAAACTTAGTTATAAATTCCTAATTTGATTGAACACTAATATATTTTTTTTCTAGCTTATCATGTGTTTCAAATGCATGGTAATCTTATTAATCAAATAAACTTTAATGGCAAGCAAGATTTTTATTCTCATTTAAGGTTATTTATTGTCTGCCAACCTGGTCTGCCATCAATGTATGCTCTTCGTGATATCTTTGGGAGATTCGGTAATCTAGTTGAGGTTTATACCTTACACGGAAAGAATTGTGGTTATGTTACTTATGCTACACAAGAGTCTGCTGAAGAAGCTATAAAGGTTAGTTTATTTCTGAATTGCTCTTTTAATTTAATAATAATTCAAAATCATTGTTATAAAATTTTCAGTTACTTGTATAAGTGAATTAACTGTTTATATACTTAACACTTACCCTGATTTTTGGCAACATAAGTTTCAACATCATTAACATACGCTGGTGTGTGCATGTTAATGGTGTCAATAGGCAAAATAATTTAGGTTCTCTGCATTGGACTGTTGTTTCTTTTTTGGAGTGGCTGCTCAATTATCCTTGTGAGACCGTATGAACTCAGTTTTAAAAAGTGACTCTCGTCAGGTAGCTCATAAAGGAGAAAGTAGTTTCGATAGTTTGTAGTCAATTAAACAAATGCTATTATACAGACTATTTGATTTAACTATTTTCTTATGATGAAAACATTATTATTCTCATTTGGATCTCTACTTGAAGTCGGATGATGGATTCTCATAATTTATGAAACAATTATCTTGTTCCTTTGTATTGGTATAATGGTTGACCTTCAATATACAAGAAATCCTTGTTTTTATGTCAGCTTACATTCCTTGGAAAATGACTTAGGTTGAGTCCTATTTGGCAGAAATAGATATTGAACAGGGTTATATAAAAACAAATATATATTTTCAAATCCATTGAGGTAGCATTTCCTATTTCATTTAGCATTGTCTTACTGTTTCTGATTATTTTTGTAACTTTAGTTCTCGGTAAACCAGAATAACTTTGTTTTTGGTTTTTTTTTTTTTTTTTTTTAAGCTTTGTTCGATAAAAAATACAATTTTCTTTTCCAGCAATTTAAGTCCACATTAGCTTACTATAGAGGACATAGACTGGAGTATACTTTGAGTTATTCTTAAATGCCTGGAGTCCTTTGTTTTAGATACATGTTAATGTTGATTTTTTTTAATAGAAAGATTTTATTTTATGTTAAAAAAACTTAAAAGATTTATTTTTTTAATATAATTAATAATTATATATATGTTCTAAAAAAACGTTTTTACAGAAACTCCATTTGCAAGAGGTTTGTGGAATGCGAATGAAGGTAATGGTAGCTGAACCTCCAAGAGGAGGCCCTGACCGATCAGATAGGAAGAGACTGCGCATGGACCATGATTCAGCTGAGGCTTAACGTCTAGGTAAAATAATTACTTATTTTTCTCGCACTTAACATTAATTTAATGATAATACTTGCTAATTAATCCTAACAATATGACCTTTGTTCTTAACTATCCTTTTTATTGTTAATGTTCTATATATTTAATATTTTGATTTACTCTTGAGCATGCTTTTGAAATAGAGGGTATTTATGCGTTTATAATTTATATAAACTTTTTAAACTTATAATCAAGAAATGGTTGGCCATTTTCCATTTCAATGACAGTTATAACAATGTCATGAACTTAGTTTACAAATGTTATTGCCTTACCTGGACTGGGGAGTGTGTTGCTTTTATTTACCTTTTGATGAAGATAAGCTTATTTGTTAGCTTTCTGCTCTCCTTCAAAAGTGGTCCTCAAGAGACAGTTCACTATTTTTTGAAGTAAGTAGTTTCTAACTTGTTCTGTTTCTCATTTCTTAGTTCTCAACTTGTGGGGTTTAAGTATTCTTTGGTGTTTCCACCCTTAGTCACAAATTTTAAGACAACTGGCTGTGAACTTTAAGAGTTAACTGTGATAAACTTTATTGATAGTTTAGTTCTGAAATTTTTATTTATTAATCAAATTTTTTTTTTAATTTCTGAGAATTTAGATAAATGTTTGGAGTTGACTAATAATAAATAAAATTCACGGAACAGTAAAATTACAGTTGAACTATGAAAAATATATATTATGATTCAAGTCTGCAGCCATAAAGGGGAATTGACCTGACAGTGTACGAGCTGCAGGTCGTTATGAAAGGATTAAAAAGGGTTGAAAGAACATAATGAATCTATATATGCTTATTTGCAATGTCCCAAGAGACTACCAACTAACCAGTATCTCTAGGGTAATGATTCTAAACAGGGTTATGTTCTCAGAACCGAATAATTTTGAAAACTTTATCAAGGATGAGGAAATATTACCAGGATTAGAACCTGTATTACCAGAGATTAGAGATGCTATTTACTAAACCACTGGTTAATTGTAAAATGCCGCATGTTATTTGTAAGAATCTTCAAAATAATCATGATCTATTATTTTTATGGAAATAGACATCTCATCTACCTTCAGCTTTTCAGTAATAGTATATAGCTTAAACTGTTTGATCCTCAGAAAAATAAAAGAATTGGCTAGGGAATAAGAATCCAGCTATATAGTGTCTAACTACAAAATCTATTAAATTACATTGTCGATATATTATGATATGTTTTCTAAATTGAGTGTTAGTTATTTGGTTACTAGTTCTAAAGAACAAATCAGTAAAAGGAAATGTTTTATTTTGGGCTTAAGAATTTTAAACAAAGAATTGTGTGGAGGGACATTGTTTAAATTTTATACTGTGGCCTTTTGGTAGATTAAACCTTGCTTTTACTCCAAAGTTTAAGCTTTTTGTTTTCTAAATCTTCCCTCCTTGCTACAGAGTAGTTCCAGAAGAAAATAAGATCATTAAAGTCAGTAAAATAAAATCTGTTTGATTTGAAATGATGAAACAACATAATATTCTTTCTAAAGTTATTGAATTCCGTACAAAATTTATCTTGAATTTATTTAGTATCAGTCCTGATCAGGAGTTTGTACTTAGTTTTTGTACCTGTTTTTTGTTTAATGTTTGTGTTGAGCAGTTAGCCATCAATTGACATTTAATATAGGTCTATTTAGAATTAATATTTTTTTATTATGGGATTGTTGCTATTTTATTAAAACATTTGTGTTAAGATAGCTAGACAAAGGGATTTTAAATAGTGGGTTCAAGCTGTAAGATTATGTTCAGGTTGAATGCAATGAATGAAATGCTCAACCAGGCATGAAGATATAGCTAATATGATTTGGTTGTAACTGTTTTGTTTTTTTACTGAAATTATTTGAAAAGATAAATTGATTAATTAAAAAAAAAATATCCTGCTTGCTCCTGAAACTACCAACTACTATTTGATACTATTTTCTCATTGATATCTCGATTTTCAGTTAATTTTTTACTAGTAGGCAGGATCCAATTTGTTGTCAGGTTGAGATTCATCTTAGGTTTCACTCAACCACTTCAAAGTAGGTTTGGTACCTCTTTGTCAGTTAAATTAATTTTACTGTCTGAGAACAGAGGAAAGCTTTGTATTTTATATGCATGTATAAGCACATATTAATTTTACTATTAAAGAAATTGTTTTAAAACTTGATAAAAAAATAAGAAAAAATAAATCATTTGTTACTTTGCTTTTTATGTACTATTGTGCATGTAAATTTTCCTTAATAGCTCCCTCAGCTGTATTGTTCAAGTTGCTATTAGTTTCGTTGTTTTTAAAATGGCTTTTCATACGATCTTTGGTTATTTTTTTGGCTGCTCTAATTCAGTGATAAGTTAAAATTTTGTTTATTTATCTATTTTCTATATTTTCCTCCCTTTTAAATGTTTTATTTAATAATTACTTCTCTTTCGATACGCTGACCTTTTATATATAAATATCTTGACATTGATTGTAAGATACTATTGGATCATCATTCATATGAACTGGGGAACTAAATTGCCAAAACTTGTTATAATAAAGAAAACTGTTTACCTTATTATATTGATGATATAACATCAGAAGCCATCCAAGATGAAGTATACCAGGCCTACTTTATATCAAGGTGGCTTTAGAGGATCATACGAGACCAGATAAATCGGGTAGTATGAGTAAAAGTTGGCAGGGAATCAGAGCAGTTCATAAACAAGACTGGGTTAAACAAGAGCTCTGCCTCTCAGACCTAACAGAAAGTGATTTGTAAAAGTATGTCCCAGACCAGAAGTGTGTGGTTCCTCTTGAATGGGTTCAATTCTGTGAAAACAGGAACTCCAATTCTCACCACTTTTCTGCCTTACAGTACCAGTTCAATTGTGCAAAGGCACCATTGGATTGAATTGGATGGTATTTGAGATTTGCTCATTTTGATGAAATCGTTCAAGAAAGAAAACATCTCTTATTTTCAAACACTAACATGAGGAGTATTAAATTAATCTAAAGTTCTTTTGTCATTGTTTGAATCCGCGGAACTGTTATTTTTTTATTTAAGTTTAAAGTAGCACATACTGCTTCCAAATCATTTCAAAACATTTTTTTTTATGGCAATGAATGAAAGAACTGTTTATCAGTGATGTTCCATGTTTGAATCCTCATTGAAATTCACAATTTCAGGAAATAAAACAGAAGAAGAATTAGTATTGCTATGAACTTATGTAAATTAGGAATATCACAGCTAACTCAGAAGTCAAAGCCTTCTACTCATAAAACCAAAATGCTTAAATAATGTTGAAATTTTCTTGGAGTTGCATTAATTTTATCCCCATATTGAGATTATTCTGGGCTAATTTATTTTATTAGTCCTCAATAAAAGTTAATTACCTCAATTTTATTAATTATTTAAATACACCCCCAAAGATTCCATGTACATTTTTATCATGACTTTATTTATTTTGTCCCTCTAGCTCATTTTTAGAAAATATGCAGCTGTTTTGAATGACAGGCATGATCTTTTTTTATTTTATTTTTAACTTTAATGAAAAATATTATTAGTTTTATGCTATGCATGTTCTGTAATGGAAAGAGTGGTCACGTGTCCGGAGACTTTTAGGGCACTTATCTGAAAATCTTAGCAAGTCTTCCTGTAGGTACTAAGTACATATTATGATTACTCTGCTCTCACTGAGCTGTTTTTTTTTAATACTCATAAGTTAAATTTTGGTTCACAGTTCTATTTACTGCCAATAGAAGTACAAAAATCTTCAATTTGTTGGATATGTAATTTATTGTCTAAAGTAACTAAATTTTTGGAATGAAATGTGTTTGAGTGGTGTTCTCAGTGTATGGTCGAACTTATCACTTATTAAATTCTTAGTCTTCATTCTCAAAGTATAAACATACAGTTATATCCATTTTCCCTTATATATGGTATTGATTGACTTATGTTCATCACATTCTTTTTTCATTCTCTTTCTCAGAACTTTAATTTTTCATTATTTACATATATTTTACAGTTTTACATTTATATTCCTTCATTTTCATACTGTTTTTATATTACTGAACTGCTTCTTATCATTGTTATAAGTTATTGTTTGTTTTTTATATTGCGATCATTACTTTGCTTTTACTTAGCTTATGAAGGCTTGAATTTTAGGCTGTAATGATGACCTAAATTTTAAAAAGGGCACAAATCAATGAAAATAGGCAAAAAAGTTGTTCTTATTTTGCTGTTATTTTCTGTTAATAATTCTTGAAAATATTTACTACAAATTTTATTAATTACTAGTTCATGTCTGAATAAAAGTAATTTAAAATTTATATTTGAAATGTCTGAAAAGTAAGGTTTTTGAGTTATGACGTTATATTTAATGGGTTATGTGTGCATGTGAACAGTTTTTTGTTTTTTATAGACAATAACTTTTGCAACGTACTGTCAAGATGGTACATTTAATTGGACTAATATTCAGTTCCAAAAGAAATCATTAGCTTTATAAAAAATTGCTGATAATATTTTTTTAATGACTATATTTTTATTACATGAATCATTATTATAATTGTTAATCTTTGCATTCTAAATACATATTGAATTATGAAGTAATTAAATAATCATTTAATAAAAGCAAATATAGGTTTAAAAAAAAAAAAAACCTTAAGGAAGGACCTCTTGGGTGCAGCTTAAACTAAATAAAGGCAATCCTTCCCCCTTGCCCTCTGCATGAATTCAGATAGTTGCCTTGTCAGTTAACCGCCATCTTTAATTTTTCAATAAACATTTTTTAAAAAATAAAGTCTATTCAAGTTTGTTATTTCAATCAATTTAACAAAAAAAAGTTTACAAATTATGAATTAGTATTTTTACTTATTTGTTGTCATCATGGCTATAAAGTTATAATGACATAGATCAATTATTAATTTTGAGTTGAAATTATTTCTCATGTCACCTTTGTGGTATAAGCTGTAGGTTATATTGAGGAGGCAATTATTTTTCCCTTAAACCAGTCTAAGCTCACTAAAAGGTTCTTCCTTAAATTTTTCATTTATCTTAGCTGTGGTTTCTTTCTTGAAATTTTTTTTTAGTGTTATAACAGGTTACATTTTAAAATATGAAAGACAATCGTGTTGATAACTAATTTATTTTCATTCACTACAACACTACATAATTTAAAAATATATTCATATTATAGGTCTGGTGGTGCTGTAAACTTCTTTATTATTTATTCAGTACATTATCACTTGCAGTCACAAATTTAACTTTAAAGACACAAATTAGTGACTGTTTCAATGTTATTCAAAACAATTTCCATCAGTGATGAAACATGAACTGTTTTTACAGAGGCGAAGGGACACAGACAGTTTACGACTTGAGTATCAAAAACTATCAAAACAAAACCGAAAAAAAAAATAAATGCCAACTGATGGAAGACACGACTGCCACGAGTATAAACAGGACTGGTAAACCGATGAGACTTTTGAAAACTTTTATTTATCTCATCAAAATGATACTTACAACATAACCTTTTGACATTTTTAGATGTATATTTTAGTTGTGAATACTATTCTATTTAGTATTTAGACTTTAAATTTTTCTTTCTTTTTTTTTTTCTCTTTTTTTTTTTAATAAATTTTTAACTTTCCCAGACTTTAGTGTTTATTAATGTAAATTAATGATTAACGTACTTTGTAAAATTTAAAATACATTTTCTTTCTTTTTTTCAAGGCTTATTTTTATTTTCCTTTCCCAAAAATATTTTAATCATTGATTAATTTGTGTATCTTATATATCTCAGATACAAATTAAACATAATATGTAAAAAAGAGATAAGTGTTTTAAGTTTATGTTCAAATAAATTATAATAATTTAAAAATTAGAAGATGAACTACTAATAGTAGTGCCTGCACCATGAAAATAAGGAATGTTTAGTAAGATTTAAAAATTACAATCTTTTATAAGCACATGATTTATTTATTATTACTGCCTTGGTGCAGTACGATGTATTGGTTCATTTCATTTGAAATGTCTGTTTTTATTATTTTAGAAATTAAAAGTAGGATTAGTAACCTTTAATTGTTTATTACGTTTATGCTTACAGATTACAATGAGCTGTTACTAATCCTCTCTTTTTTCGATAATATTTATTATCATTCCAATTGATTGCTCATCGATTTAGTATGCCATCAAATATGACCAAAGAAACACGCGATTTCGAGTAATTTTTTTAATGGGTTTAAACCTGGGCAATTGATGATCTAAGCTGCAAGAAACATGATCAGAGTGTTCAGGAAAGTGTGCTGTAACAAACAAACCATTCTTAGTGGTTTAAAAAATTTTTAGCTGGTGACACAGATTTGGATAACCAACCCAGGGGAAAAGCAATTGTCAATTTAATCGAACTGGGCAAGAAAACCCTTACCAAACAGTTAAAAGACTTGCAGCACAACTGAATACAAGTGTATCAACACTTAAAGACCATTGGTAAAGTAAAAAAGGTAGATTTACGTGTACTTCATTAACTTAATGAGCGGCAGCAGATGCAACATTTAAAGACATGCATATCACTGCTTACTAGGCAAAAAACAAGCCTTTTCTCCAAACTAAAGTTTATCACATGTGATGAATCGTGAATTGTATATGATAACGGGTGTCAGTCAGGTCAGCAGTGGTTAAATATTGACAAAAGACGGACACATTTCAAAACCAAATTTCTATACAAAAAAAATTGTTTCTGTGTGGTGGTCATTGACAGGAATAATTCATTTCTCCCTTTTACTCAGAGGTGAAACCATTACATCCACATCATACTGTAGTAATATTGACATAATGCATCAAAAACTTGTCAAAAAACAACCTGCATTGGTAAATTGGAAGAGACCTGTACTCTTACACAAGGTAAGACCTCATGTTTTACAACAGACGGTGAAGAAACTATACAAGCTTTGTTATGAAGTCCTTCCACCTCCACCTTATTCACCAGATTCGCTTCTGTTCAGAAATTTAGACCATCTTCTTTAAAGGTAAACATTTTTCAAATAATTCTCAGGTCAAAAACACATGTTCTGACCTCATTTCTACACAAAATCCTGAATTTTTCAGTCTGGGATTGAAAAGTTGCTAACATTGGGGAAAATGTATAGAAATAGGGAGTAAATGTTTTGAATAAAAATGTTTTAATTTTATGAAGTTGTTTTACTAAATAAACTCTCTTGTGAAAACTGACATTCTATATGAAACAACCTAATAGTTATTCAGTCTAATTAGGTTTGTTTTCTGTACAATATTTCCAAAGTTTTTAAACCTTGTAATATTGTTTGGGGAACTAACAAACTCACTAAAAGTCTGTATGGATATGAGGGGAGGGGGGAGATGTGGTCGGTAAAAGATGAAAAGTTTCTGATTTTTACTTTTACTTGCTTATTTGAAATATATTGTAAGTGAAAGTTTAGCGATCATTTAAAAATTTTGACTTTGTGTTTACATGTTTTGAGGTATGCCAATTGCAACTGCTTCTGATTAGGTAGCCTTTACATAGTTGTAAACTCATTGGAAGCTTAAGGATAAAGTGAAACCCAATTTTTCCAGTCTAATCACAATGAATAATGGCAGTCTGGATTTCACCCAGATGCTGTAGATTGGAGACACCTAATATAAAAATTTATGAAAGGAAATAATAGATCATTGCTGCAGCACTATTAAACATAAGGAAATCAATGATTAGTAATGAAATTGTCACTATTTTTTTTTTATTTTGCTTTCAAATAAATCCACTGGATAGATTTATAGAGTATGAATTAAGGGTTTGCAGTTTAGAAAAGTTTATAGAATCCTATGGAGCATGTTTTGATTAATTAATTATTAGATTTTGAATTATTTCTGGTTTAATGATGTTTCCTAGAAAATATTCCTTGTTTTACTGCTGTGAACATTTAAAAAATAATTTTTATAAATGTTCTTACTAAAAGTAAAACCGGGTTAAAACAGTCATAGTTTATTGATTATAATTGTGTACTTATTTAATATTTCCCAACATTTCAATCCACTTCACAGGTTCTCTTTAAAGCTATGATGCCAGATAAATAAAAATTTTAACCTGGCATTGGTCGTGCTGTCAGCATGTGTATGTATGTATTTGTCTCTCTAAGATATCTCTAAAAGAAGGAATTTAGTTTTTGAAAAACAATATTGGACTTGGGTAGTGCTCGAGCTTTTAGCTAGTGCATTTGGGTGAGAAGGGGTAACCAATTGTTCATGATATGACCAACCAATTAACAAATATTAAAACCTAAAATAAGTATAAGTTGATATAGAATAAGGTTTTAGTGCAGGATTTAGCAGAATATGAAGGAAAAACAAAAGAACAAAAATATTTTGAAGACTGCAAAATTTTTGTTTGTAATTAGCCTGGTATATTTAAAACTTGTTCAGATTGTGCCAGTCAAGAATCTAATTGAAATTCAAATTTAGAATTATTTTTTATTTTGTATTTATAATTCTTTTTCAATACTACTATTTAATATACTATAATCAAATAATATTATTTTAATAAAATTAACATTATCTCATGTTTAATAAAGATACTTGTCATATCGACATTTTATTGTGACATTCATAAGAGTCAATACACTTTTTTACCGACAATTCTTGGATTTTTCGAATTCAACTGTTCCATTAAGGTCAATAAATAAATAAGTAAATCAACAATGGTTTTTAATCCCTATATTTTCCCTTCTTAAACATTCCATGGGTATTATGTCTCCCTCTTCAGCTATTATGTTCTAAAAAAAAATTTAAGTACAAAATTTAAATTATAAAAGTAGGAGTTCTATCATTGGATAGATTCTCCACATGTCTGTGTCATGCTATTGTATAACTATTATCAAATGTACTTGTATTTACTAGGAGATGATGGTTGGGGGTGCGGTCAAATGAAACACATAAGTTGGTGTAGCTTATTTAATTGTGCCAATGTTTCGGCTAGAGTTTCTAGCCTTCATCAGGCTGTTAGCTTGGAAACCAAACATCAAAAAATGGTACTTATAAGTACTTGTATATGTTTTTATGCTGTCATAAATGTCAATAAATAAATTTAAAAAAATTATAAAAGCTAAAGAGAGAGACCCAGGATCCTCGAAACATCCTAGAAGATAAAATATATGGATTAAAAACCATTGTGTTTTTAGCTCTTTATTTTTTGACCTTAAGGCAACAGTAGACTTTAAAAATTTATGAAAGCTGTAGGTCAGATGATAAGACAAATTAATCTTGGAATGTTACTGTGTCTTCGCCATTTAAAATCATAACTCTTAATTAAATTATTTCTTGGTGTTTTTATTTCTTATCCATTCCTGTTTGTACTTGTATGTAATATGAATTAAAAGAAATTTTATATATAAAAAAAAACAACTGATATATGAGAGAATGCTCAAGCATGATCCTACTGAATCTTGTAAGAAGGCAACCAACCTCAGGTTTATTCTCATGTAGTAAATTCCTTTTATTTGTTTTGTGATATGTTCATCCTCCATTTTTTTTTATCCTCTTTGTCTCATAGTTAAATTTTCTATTTAATTTATTCTTCTAAGTGTTCAATAATATTTAGGGAGGTTAAAGTGGACCTAAAAACCAACAAAAAATGCATATAGACCATGGTCCGATTCTCTACAGAAGAAGAGTTAATTTATAATAATGCAAAGTTTCGTTTTTTTCATAAAATTATGAATTATTTGCAATTATGTTGTTGTCTGGGGCTTTAGGCAATTATGTTGTTTTTTTTGTTGCAATTATGTTGGGGGCTTTGGGAGGTCTGGAGCTTTAGGGAATTGTATTGTTCATAAAGCTCATACTGGACTACAGATTATGATGTAATTTTTAAGATTAAATTAAATTGTTTATGATTTTAAGCCAATTTATCTCCTTAAAGAGATAATGATATTTACTAAGTGACTTATAATAATAAAAATATTTACTGTCGTTAATTAAATAACAATTATTACTAAAAATTTTAAAAGTTTTTTGTAATGTTTAGTGTGGAAGGTTTTCATAACAAACTTGTTTTTCATCGGCCCATGGTGTACAAGAACTTATTTGTTGTTCTTGAGGTCTACTTTTAACTTCCTTCAACATTATATCCTAAACTCTTACAGAACACCCTGTGTATGAAGAGTTGGGAAAAAATACTAGGTTAGTCTCACTTTTTTAAATTGAGTTATTGGTTTCAATGTATTTAGAATGAAAATAGGTATTCTTTAAGGGGGGAATTTATTTTTTCGCGTTCAACTCCGTGGATAAATTCAAATTTTGATTCTGAATCTATCGATACCAATACTTCAGTGTTAAAAAAATTAAGTGAGACCTGTGTGTGGTGTTTTTTCCATTGGAAGGTGGAAATCTTTAAGAGAAGCGGATAGCCCCATATCTATCCATATGTGGGATTTTTACCCTCTAAAACCACCTCTACTACTACTTCCCACCCTCCATGAGACTCCTGTTAGGTAGGCATTACATTGTGGAGGGGCAATGCTGTGTGCTGTGTTAGGCTAGCTTCTGGCTCACCTTTCCTTCTTTTTCTTCCTCAGTTGCTTGAAGATCTCGACTACTAGTCGTTGACCCACCATTCGGCACTCCTGGGAGAGTAATATTATTGTTACAATGTTTTCAGCGCTGATCCCTAGACCTGATTAAACTTATTTCTGTTTCCGTATAAGTGGAGAATGGTGAAAAACCCATAATTCATGTTTTCTTTTATTACTGGGTACTGCACTATATCATTCAGTTTGAACCTATACTGGTAAGTTCTGAAACTATCATGTCTAGTTAGCGACTGGGTAAGGTAGTAGTCAACCTCCTCCTGTTCCCTATCCTTTCAGGGTTGAAAACAGGGAATCAGTCTGGATCCTCCTTCCGTTAGACCCTACACTCTACCGGCTTGGCCACTTGTCCTTTGTTTCCTCTCTTCAGCCATCATCTCTATGGGTCGCATCCTGGCCACCACACACAGCTCTGTATGGAACCGTATGAAATTCACAGATCACCAGCATGGCGCTTCAAAGATAGAGGAACACCATTGGACTTTTATAGGCCATAGTATTCAATGTGTCTTTTCATGTAAAGGCCGCGTAGAGCAGAATGGATATGACCACACTCGACATCAATAACCTATGGCTGTGCCTGGGCCCTCCAATAATGTGTTGCGTGCGTGTATATACCAGTATTGCTTGTGCACTGCACAGTTCTTGATAGTCAAAAGTGATTGTTAGGACAGACTTTTTATGGGTTACAAAACTTTCTTCAGCAGCATATCTATCCAGAGGGTGGCATAATCCTACTCATTTAAAGTAAAAATGAAGCCATAAAGGTCTCGCCCACGGAGGCTAGGTTTACATTGAGATTAATATGAATGTCCGCCATTGTAATCTAAAGTGAAACAGAGATCAGTCAGTGATTGACTAGTACTCTGCCATGCCTCTGGCCCATCATGAGGCCAGCCTTTTTGGCTTTACTTTTCCCGCCAGTTTACCCTCGTTCATTATACTCCTTCCAAGTAACTAATTCTGGAATTTTTATAAAAAAAGGGTTGTTTTTTTTAATTAGAAAAAGCGAAATTTTTGTTTGGCCCAAAAGGTTACCTTGTAAAGAAATTTTAGAACCGCTTCCCAAGATGTAGAATACTGCGCATATCGTCATGGGCTGCTCTGTCTTTGAGGTGCTGAGTGCTAAATTATTGAAGTAATCCGGATTCCATCTCTTCATGAAGTATGTTTTCCAGTGGAAAGCAGTTTTAGAACCAGCACACTTCAACTTCAAAAGACGAGGACACCTTAGTTTTTAGGTGAGATATACATACTCTGCGTTATGCGTTATATTTCCGACAATCTTTCCACTATAAAAGGTAGATGTTTTGTATGTGGTAAAAAAAAAAAAAGCTCAAATAGTAAATATTAGTTATTATGAACCAACATGCCATTAGATTGTGCTAATGGCCGTTGCATTGTAACTACTTATCTTAAATTTAAATAACTTCAAAAAATGGCGTTTTCCGTTAACCAAAATCATGCATAGATTACACTATTATATGAATGTACAGTATGCTCAAGTCCGCAAACATTTAAAAAAAATTCTATTCCCATTACATCAAAACATCCTCCTCAACAGGTAGTGGACTGTTAATGCCGCCTCTATGTCAGTTGTGCATGCTGTCAAATGTATTATTACATAGTGTTGAATGCAGTGCAAAACTGTCATCACATGTGGCAGTGCATGTGATAGTTTTTCCACATTTGCATCCGTAACCGATTGCTTCAGGAGCAACATGGTCGATAATTGAATTAGGCACTGACGTATTGTCGACCCTTTATTTCAAATGAGGTCTGAAGAAGCTCATTTTGCTGCCACTGATGTACATTTCTGATGGAAAAACCTGTACGAACATCACTGTTCCGTCTGTGTGAGGTCGAGTTGCAAACTTTGAATATATACATTTTTTTATATAAATCTATTTTAGTTGAGTGACTTTGTTAAATGTGATTCCATACGAGTTAAGAACAACTTATTCTCTGCTCCTCCCTCATTAAAGCAGGTGATAATTTCATCTCCAACAATCCAAGATACTATTGATTTAATAGTTTCTGAGGTTATTTTTCAATCAACCTGGAAGTTTGGAGCTATCCACTGGATTCCTGTTTCTCCGACCTTCATGAAAATTCTTATGTTAATGAGTATTGAAACCACAGAATGCTTCTTGAAAGGTAGCTATAGTGCCAACAACTCATTGAAAACGCTGTCAGTTATTCCTTGTTCTCTACGTGTGAGAATTTCAGTTTTCTTGGTTGTTACATCAATATCAGAAAAGAGAGTAAGAACTTGAACATCTGTGAGCAGGTTTTGCTCAACTCAGAACTGTTGTTTGGATGATCCTGGGTTTGTGTCAATATTCTTGAATGAACTCAAAGGAAACAGTGTGTAAGAACTGGATTTTTTTTATTTCTACTAGTAAGTGATCTATAACTGTACTTTATGCTATCTATTGATATGGAAATGGTAGGAAATGTTTTTGTTAGCAATCGGGAGTATTGTGTATCATCCTTGAAAAAAAAAGAACCGAAACATCTCATACCTATTCCGAACTTAAGATTTAGATTGTACTATCCCTAGTATAACTCTAAAGTATTATGGATTATTAAGTAATTCAAAACCAATGTTTATCTGATAATATTTGATTTCGGTTTAATAAATAACTTTGAATTGTAGACACTTTAGTTTGTCTCGCATACGTATTCATGATACTTTTTCTGATGTAAACTACTAAATATTGTGTCATTATTAAATGGATTTTAAATATTTTTGAAATAACTGATATGTCTATCATATATATGTTGTTTTTTTTTCGGCCAAGACTCCCATTGGAGTCCTATACTGATTATGTCATAACCAACTTTTTTTCGTATTATTCTAATTGCTACATTATATAAAAAGACAATACACAATCCACCTGAGCAGTATTGATCATTTATCAAAGTAAAATTAAATACTCTATTTTAGTTTGATTTTTTTTTTTTACATTGTAAATTCAAATCTCAACTCACTGAAAATTTTCATTTTTTAAAAAAACTAGGAAGTTCCTAATTTTTTTCCTGTACCTTTTTGTTGCCATAGCAGCGAATGCCATGTTGTACTTTTGGATTCTAATGGTTTAACATTATCATTAACAGACGTATGTTCCTAGGTGGGTGATCTTCGAATTAGCATTCCTTGAGCTATCTTTTTTGCCCAATGAGAACTTCAAAAACTAATAGTAAATTGTGACCTCATGATTGTTATATTACATACTATTGGGTTGGGTAACACTGTACCTAACAAAATGAACAAAGTTCTAAATTTGTGTTGATGCATATTACTTCCGAAGACAAGAAAGTACATTGTTGTTACTAAAAATTGAAGTTCCTTATTTTAAAAGGTTATTGACTTATAAACTTGGCAAGAGAATCTTGGTATTTCAGGCAGAACAGGTGGCGCCATCCATAGTTTATCTGCTCAAACATTGTCGACGCCCTGTTAGTGAAGTTTACCCATTACGTGTGTGATAGTGTAATTCCTTATATCTGGATTGAAAATTTCTCGTCAAGTAAGTTAGAAGTTCTTTAATTATGCGTACAACTTTATTAATCATCTAAATATTTCATTCTCAAAGTAGAACCAGATGGTCATCGGTCTCAAAATGGCCTCTTTTTCGTTTTAACTTTTAATGTTTAGTTGAGATTTTTCTACCTTGATTCACTGAACTAATTTCCTTTTTTTAATGTTACTACCTTACTTAAACGTTCGTGGTTGTGTTAAGCCTAAGGATTAAGTTAGCATATTTTTATCCTCCCTAGTTAACCTATTTATTATTAGTCCTTCATCATGTATTCTTGAAACGATTGACTGCCTCACTGCATAGTTTGTGTTTATGAGTCATTTTATTAATTATGAATAATGTCCCTTATACCTAATTTGGAAGTTTTTTAAACCACTTAGATTGGAATGATGGAATACTAGAAAGAAAGTATTGTCACTGAAGTTAACAGGTTAACTTAAGTACAATTTTGAGCTATTGTTATTTTTCTTTGTAGTTAAAGGTAATAACATTGACATTTTAATTGTTCTACTTGTTAATATTTTACTATTTCTAACAATTAGATAGATTTAGTTCTAAATTTAGATGATTAGAGAATCATGACTACCTTATATCATAATATATAGGTAAATTTTCTTTATGATTTTTATTGCACATTATTCCCAAACCTTTATATTTAATCAATTTGGAAGGGTATATGAATGGAATGGAATCAATACTTAGTACACTTCTGTTATAAATATGTATGTCTTATTTTACATAATAATGTTATAGTTTATTATTCATCTAGGAGGTACATGTGTCACATCAATAGTAATAAAATCCTTTTTCTTTTATCTTGCTGACTAATTGATTTAAATGATTGTATCTTTCCTAATTTGTTTTACAGGCTTTATGTTTTTGTAATCTTGAATCTTGGAAACATTTTTCCAGTAATGTTTTCTAAGTGACATGTTGCTTCCCAATTATTTTCTTAAGAATTATATTTAAATTTTTTGTCATTTTGCCTTTTATTCAAACAATGAAAGTTCCTGTTGACTGAATAGCTTTTTATGTTCAATTAATGTTAGCCTTAAGGCATTAGAACATATTTTTACTTGGTATTAGATTTTTTTACTGAGTGTTCTGCACCTAAATCACTTAGTATAATCATTTAATTCTGAAATACTTATTTTAATCTCGATGCAATTCTTTTATAACCTATGGAAAATGAGAAATATATCAGTAAATCATTGGAAATTAATGGTTTTGATAAAGATTTGTTTTATATTGTCTTTTATGATATGTGTGTTTGTTTTATATCATGAGTAATTTTGCAAAGGGAAACTATTCTCGTAATGTGATTTAAATAAGTAGTTTGTTAATAATTTCATCAAATAAAGATTAGGTCTAGTAATTGTATATTTAAATGGGAAACATTAATATTTCCCCACAATAGATTCATTTTTGACATTTTTATTATTCTATTTTTTTTTTTCAGCCCTAATGCAATGTACATTTATTTTTATCTTTATATATTTAATTAATTGCTTTCGTTTAAGTGGCTCTTGAAATTTTCTGATATTTAATCTTAGTTTCTGTTGACATTGAATCTTAGCTTTTGTAGTTCTGTTGTAATATGATGTAGGTAAAAAAAAAAAAGAAGTTTCAGTAGAGTTTTGATGTATTCAGTGAAAATTTTAAAAAGCTACTTTTTCATTTAAAGAACACCTTAATAATAACAGCTAAAAAGTGTTGCTTCATTAATCTATTATGAGTTCAATGGTCTATCGCAGAGTAACCATTTTGTAATTATTTTTCTATCCATTTTCAAGTTATAAGGGGAGAACAATTTACAGTGGACATCCTCACAACTAAAGTGGTTCTCCATTATAAAATGCCACAGTAATTAATTTAGTGCTGGTGTGCTTTTTTATTTATATTAATACTCTTAATGTCTCACATATAAATCTGCACCTCTGCTTAAGGTGAGTTATTAACTCTAACAGGTATCGTATCTACAATATAACAGGAACTCATTCGATCCCTCTTTTGTGAATAAATATTGGTGAAACCAGAGACATTTAAGGATTTAAAATTGACGACTTTACCTGTTTATTGTTTGTCCCAAAAATCTTTTCTCGATAAATGCTTATCAACGGCTTAAATTGTTCAGTTATGGGTTAATATATATTGATTTAAAAAAATAAATCGATTATCTGGTCGTATTTCTTTTTTGGAACAAAGGCTGGTTATTAGAGGGTGCCCACTGTATTTATCTAAATTCGTTTTATAAGTCTTATTTTTTTATTAGTACCCAAAAGCCTTATAGCTAATTATTAATTTCTAGAGAATTGTAATTATCCCAGCGATATTTTGCATTTTTATGTTACAATTATTTCTGTCTTATCTATTATAAGGTGGTTTTTAAATTTTTCTTTGATCAAGGAAATCAGTGTTTTTTGAGACTTTTTTTGTTGTATCAAAAACACTAAAACAAAATTAAGGATCATGTTTTATAAAATTTTTAAATACTTTAAACATTATAAACCTTGTTATATATTTTCACATACTACTAATATTTGTGCTTTATTGGAATTGTTATTATTTTACAATTAATTTAAATATTATTATTATTTGTATTAGTTTTAAATTTAGCAATATGTGACATTTATTAGTTATGTTTATAGGTTTATTTAATTTGTTTAGGATGCAGACCATCAAGTGTGTGGTGGTGGGAGATGGTGCCGTGGGTAAAACTTGCCTTCTTATTTCATATACCACAAACAAATTTCCATCAGAATATGTACCAACGGTAAGATTTTCAGCTCATTTTTAATATTTTGTTTTAGTATAGAGTAACTTTACCTTTACAGTTATAAAAAAAAAAAAGTCTATTTAGCTATCATCTTGAACAGCCCTGATGAAGCCCTACACAGTGGGGCAAAACGTTAGATAATAAATAGTTGAAAACTATTTTTGTTCTGTTTGACCTTGACCATCTTCTTCATATTATGACAATAAAGCTATTGGTATTTGGAAATTTTTACATGTTGCATTTAAAACATAAGGATAAGGTTCAGAATTGTTATTATTGCTTTATGTAGTAACATGAACAGATTAATGTAGATACTTTGTTTGAATTAAATTATGTATTATCTATCTCCCAGCTTCAAAGAATTAGTAAACTTTATCAGGTTAGCATGTTTTGCAGAACAGTTAAGACAATGTAAGTATGGAAGGCAGTTTGTACTAAATCTTTATTTTTTCTTCTCTTTTCCTTTCAATATTTGTATTTATTTTAAAAAAGTTTTTATTTTCTTTGTTCATTTTTATTTTAATTAGAATTAATATTAGTCGTGCTATGTGCTTTCACCCCTGTTAAAGTTGAATTGTATATGCCTGTTTCATACACATGATGAGTTGTAATGAAATGCATCTGAATAACATCCATAATTTGTGTAGAAAAAAAGGATCTATAAAAAAGAAAAAAAAATTTGGCCGAAAGTGTTTTTAAGTATTCAGTGAGAAAAGTCTTCTCTTGATTTAATTACAGTATACTTTGACCTTTGTACCTGGATTTTATTTATAGTAACTAAAAAGGTTATCTAAGCAAAAAGATATTCTTCTAAAATGCTACTCTTTAGCAGATTGATTAACTTGCAATAGACTCTATCAAATAAAATATGGATTTTCATGTATCCTGAGAAGAATATTTTAATTATAATCAATAATCCTAATTTATATTTCTTTTGTCTTCTAGAGAATTTAATTGTCTTCCGAATTAGCATTTAGAAGCTGTGTTCTGAGAGATGTATGTTTTTCAAGTTATTCCAATTAAATATATTTTTTTTTTTTTAAATAGTCCTAACCACTTCATCACTTCTTCAAACCCAGCTTTAGTACACGTCTTCAACAGTAGAAGAACCTTAAAAAATTTCAGCTTCATAGAAATTGTCATGGCAAAGATTACTGCCACATTCATCGGCTAACTTTTTATTTCAGTATTTCTCTATTCTATTGGTCTTACTGTGAGGCTATGTTGGATGAAGCTTTCCACAATGAATGGTCTCTAGCATAAAAAGAATTTTTAAAATCAAACTCGTAGTTTTTGAAATAAGCACTCTTCAGCTTTATATATTAGTATTGATAACCCGAATCTCTAATAATTATATTTAGATTTGATTTGAAGGTAGTGAAAATTTTGCTTTTCTCTTAAATGGAATTTTTTTAAGGGGTTTTTAAGTTCTAGGCAGAAATTACTTGGTAATGTTTCACATTGAATCATTACATGCCTTCATACTTTAGAACATTCAAAATAGATATAACACTGTAATTTTTCATCGCTTTTCCAAGATGAAGCATTAATTAATTAATTAGGGTAAAACAATATAGGCCAGAAATTAGAAAACTAGAATATTTAAAATCTCTTGTCAGCCCCTATAAAACTTATTTTTGTGGTCGTGAGGTGTTTATAAATTAACTTGATTAAGACAATGTAAAGAAGCTTAAATTTTTTATCATAATTTTATTCCCTCCATATCCTGGCCAACAAGCTGAATTCAATTATTTGAATGAACTTCTTGTAGAATCCCAAATCTACTGAAAATATTCTATGAAATATAAATATTCCATCATGCTCTTGCTCTGAAACATGACCTAATGTAAACATAGAGGTCAGGTGATAGTTGAGATTCAGTATTAACATCGAAATATGATTAGGACAATTGTGCTGTCATCTTATCAATGAAAATGCCTCTGTTGCTTGGTGAACAAACAATGGCTTTTTTACTTGTGATAACAAAAATTTCCTCAATGTGTTCAATTCCCTGACACTTCTTAACTACCTTCAACTTTCCTGAGCATTTTCATTTCCTCTAGCTCGTCTTTGTGATACTCATGTGACCTGGATCTTTGTTTATCACCAGAGCATTGAAAGTAGATATCAGAATAAAAGCATAGATCAATCCCAGTAAAACCGAAATTATGAACTAACCATAAGTAATGCAAGAAGTGGTTTTTGCATATTTTAGTGTTCTGAAGAGCTATCTGACTGTCATCGAGTTACTGACTTCTTATTCCAATATCTAATTAGGCTTTACATACCATACATTCTTTGAAATTAAGAAATGGTCCTCTCTCACATTCCTTTTTATTCAATTGTTACATATTTCCATTTTTAACATTAAATGTATATTTTTTATAGTAAATTTTTGTTGAATGTTATCAATTTGGTTATTTCCTATAAAATTTGGTTACTTGTTTACTCTGCTTTATAATCGTAACAGTTTTTTCTAAAGTTAGTTCCACATGGATTTTTGTTGGTGCTGTTCTTCTGAAAAATCTTAATCTGTAATACCTACAGGTGTTCCATCTTAGTAGTTTCTAAGCTCCTCTGAAATTAACTGAAAAACCTTGAGTATTTCTACTGTGCGTCACCCACAAAATAAGTCTGCAAACTGATATGTTTCTACGATACTCATGTATTTTTTAAGCTGTTCTGAACTCATCTAATAAACTTGGTTATTTCGTCTGCTACTAATATAACTTTGTAATTTAGGATTATTTTTAATTTCCACCCTGTGTGCTTGCAAATCGCCATTAAATGTAAAATTCCTTGGGGTGTTTAGCAATTTTTGCCTTCAGAATGTGTCAAAACTAGAGTGCTCCATTTTAATTTATCTTAAAATCACATTTACCATCGTTACCTATTATTTGATGTGCTGGTAGATAAGGTTAGAAAATCAAAAATTCCCCTTAAGATAGACCACATGTTACTATTATTACACCGAGATTATTAGATCTAAAATAAATAAATTATTTATCAATATCAATTCATATATATATATATATGGATATATATGGATGGATGGGACATTCTGTATGTATATGTCTAATATATACATTATATTATAAATTTATATTAATAAATGTTAATTTAATGTTTTAGGTTTTTGATAACTATGCAGTGACTGTCATGATTGGTGGTGAACCATACACTTTAGGACTATTTGATACAGCTGGTATGTATTTATCTATAATATTTTTCCAAAGTTATTTTGGCGAATTTTCACATCATTTATAATTTTTGTGAAAGTCTGGAATTGATTTGTTTTTTTTTTCTGATCAAGGTATATGATAAATTGGATCTTTTTTTTTTTTTTAATTATAACATATACATAAATTATAAATAAAGTAAATGAGATAAGCTCCTAATGAAAACCTGTTACTTATTATAAAAACTGTTTTTATTAAATAAAATAAAGTAGAATTTAAACTAAATCAGATATAGAAAGTATAATGATAACTAATCGACATGTACACATGGTCTCCATAGGTGCAAGCTTTATCAGGTGGGTATTTGGGACTGCTGTCTAAATAAAGTTTATATGGAATATAAATATATTAGAAAAATTATAGGAAATCAATCTGATTATATTTAAAATACGCTAATTGAACATTTATGTTATATTACAGTTGTAAGTAGGACCTTTTTTTTCTTCATTAATTAATTAGCAATAAAATTAGTTTGATTTTTGTGTTCTGTTGCGATTAATTGTTGAATTACGACTCACTTAATTTATTAAGTAATTGCTATAAGTAGATGAAGACGCTATGTAACAAATGTGTAAAAATACACTTTTTCTTATGAATAAAAAAGGTTTTGTATTCTTACCTTAGTTTTGTAATATTAACTACCCAAAATGTTTGTTTAAAAAAAAAAAACTTAGCTGATCTATTTCTCAGAACTTTAGATTTTTAAAATTAATGATACCTTTATCTACTTAAGTCCCATTTCTTCATCCATTGTTTTTCTGAACCTTTTCTTTATTAATAAGGGTTAAATTTAAATTTGAAATCATTCTATAATACAATTTGATGGTGAACCATTATTTTTGTTAACCATTGGTGGTATCTAATAATTCTATATTACATTTTTTTTTTCAGTTCTAGTGTAATAACTTCGTATTTTTATTTCTTTTGTTTTGTGTTATATTTTTTATTTACATACTGTAAGCAATTATTTTTTTCTTATAGGGCAAGAAGATTATGACAGATTAAGGCCATTAAGTTATCCACAAACAGATGTTTTCTTAGTATGTTTTTCAGTTGTATCACCTTCGTCATTTGAGAATGTTAAAGAAAAGGTAATATAATATTTTGATGTATGTATGTTGTTATTTCTGTAAACCTATTGGACAAATATCTTGCCATCATATTTAGCTATGGCTTATTCTATTCTAATATTCGTGAAATATGGTGATGAGTTAACCCTTTTTCATTTTGTTGGTTTATAGCTGTTTTTTGTTTTTTTTTTGTCCAGTCTGATATACAATAAATTTGAGTAGGTTTATTTTTAAATTTTTATTCTTGCACAATTTTGAAAAAATAATTTTTTAATGGGCTTAAGATTATTTATACCTATACAATTTGATTTGAAGGCCATTAGTAACTCTGAGATAACATGTAAATAATATATTGGATGACAAATATTTAAACTTAAAATATGTTTTTAAAGATATTAAAGAAATTAAGCTCAACTTATGAAGGATGTGTGGTACATTTTGAAGAAATGTGATACATGTATTCATTATTAGCTAGCTATTTTGGGAGGGTGGGTCATCAACACTGTTTGTTAACAATTTGGTTTATTTTGACAAAATTTTGTATAAACTTTACTTATTAGCAAATTAGTGGATTTAAATCAGCTCCAACCTCTTCCCATCAAGGTTTAGAGCACTGGTTCCCAATCCATAGAAGTCGGTGGACCACTAAGCTGGAAATTAAACCAAGTGGTGCCTACCCTCACTATCTCGGGGAGGGGCCCCATAGAAACTATTTGGAAATTAAGTTCCCAAAAGGGCATTTTGGGTCACTTTTATTGTGTATTTGCCACTTAAAACTTTTCAGCTGACATTCCAATATCAGGAAAGATAATTAATTAAATATTACTAATACTAAATGTGTATTGCCTGACCCTTCTACGGCTCCTGCAGCTCACCTTGGTTCCTCGGAACATTTGGTTGGAAATCAGTACAATTGATCAGTATTAAGGGGAAGAGAGTTGAGTTGTTTTTAGTTGATCAATTTTTATGAAAATTTCTATACGTTTCTTCATTGCTCAAGGAAATCATTTTTATGAGATAAGTTAGCCTAATGAAGGGAGGGGGGAAGTCTTAATTTCTGAACTTATGTCCTCAGAAAGTTGAAAAACTGGCAACAGGTTTCCTTGAATACTTTTCAAAAGGCAGCTCATAATTTTTTTATGGTTATTAAACCTATTATACATTAACTCTATTACTGTAATTTTTTTCAAAATTATATTTATATTTATTTCTTTATTTTCTCTAGTGGGTTCCAGAAATAACGCACCACTGTCAGAAAACACCTTTCCTTCTAGTTGGAACACAAATAGATCTAAGAGATGATGCTGCAACAATAGAAAAACTCGCTAAAAATAAACAAAAGCCTATCACTTTTGAACAGGGTGAGAAATTGGCTAAAGAACTTAAAGCTGTAAAATATGTTGAATGCTCAGCTTTAACTCAGGTATAAATTTTTGTTAAGGAAAATCAAAGTTAGGATATATATGTTTTGTTTTATTATTGGTTCAAATATTCTCTTAATGTTTATATTGTATTACAATATTATTCATGACTATATTGTAGGATTATTTTGTGATTCTTTTTCTGTGGATTAATTTAATTTCAATTAATAAGTGGATATATTTTTATTTTTCAAACCAGTAAACTTTTCTCAATATTTTTTTATTGTCACAGCTTTATAATTTAGAATCCTGAGGAATTTCGATAAATAACTTAATAATGGTTGTGACACCTAGTAATGCCTTTAAGGATACCACTACTAAATGGGCCTGGGGGGGGGAGGGGGTGGCCGTGCAGATTGGGACAAAGGTTTTAGAGAACCTGGTACTGGGTGTGGAGTGATTTCAAAATTGCTATTTAATTTCTACAAAATAATGATAACTGTATTAAATTTTAAAAAAATATGAATGACTCATAAATGAACATCTTATTTTATTAATAAATGTTAGACAATCAAAATATCATTATTTTGAGTCCATTAAAGTTATGACTCATATTTATTTGTACTTAAATTCTTTATACCAGGAAATATTTTCTATCTTTTTATTTATTTTTAAATATTTGGCATACAAGGAAATATAATTTTCATCTAGCCTAAAGGCTTTAACCTTTGTTTATTGAATTGTCTTTTCTATATACTCAGTTATCAAAATTTTTATTTTTCAGAAAGGGTTAAAGAATGTGTTTGATGAAGCAATCCTCGCAGCTTTAGAACCACCAGAACCTGTGAAGAAACGAAAATGTATCCTTCTGTAGGAAAAATGTTTCTGTCTTCTTTCATTTAGGGTAATATACATATGTTAGATAAATTGGAATTTAATGTTGAAAATATTTTTATATGTTTGTACGTTTATGAGTTCTTGCTTTGTTTGAATGTTGTAATAAATCTCCTGTTGTACAACCTACATTTAATAGTTCAGTGGACCAATGTTTACTTAACTTTCAACATATATGAACCCACTATATAATTTTTATTGTGCTGAGTACTAATATAAATATATATGTTATTTTCTTTCTTAGTTCATGAACAAAACAACAATGAACACTAAAGAAAATTTGTTCATGGTAAAATATGTATGAAAGTTATATTATAAATTTCATTATCTTCTATATATTAATTGCTACTGTAATGTTCTCAGAATACTAAAAAATAAAAGCATTTAAAAACGAGTATGGGTCCATTACGCTGTATCTTTAAAAATACAAGTCTGATTTAGATCCTCTTTTTTTTTTTCTTTGGAGTAGAGATTCAGTACACAGTTACGTAGATCGTGGCCTCAATTATAAAAAATTATAAGTAGATTCTCAACTGTGTTGAGTTGCTAATCCACAAAGCATTCTGATACATCTTAAGTGGCAGTATTGAAAAATTAAGGAAGATAGAAAGGTAGCAAGTACTATGAATGCTGATTATTGAGAATATTTTCTTTTGATTGATTTGTAATTAATGTTGTATTTAATAATTGTTATAAGTACTCTTAACACAGCCTAACGACCAAAATACAATTTTTGTCAAGAACTCTATCTTCTGCTATGACCAAAGGAATAACAACAATTCAAAGCTAAAGTGATTTATATTAATCAGGATATTATTGCCTCATACTTCGATGTCTCCAATAAATAAACTAGTAGTATTTTTAATGATATTAATTTCTCAGAAAAATTAGTCACTGCATGTGACCAACTAAGTTTTCCCTACTAATTTGGATTTTATCATTAAAAATAATTTTTTTGTTTTATCGTATGTTGACCTTAACTATCATAAAACTAAAAATTAGCATGATTTACCACCATATTAAACCGTTCTTCATTTCTAATAAATAAGTTTATTAATATATCATATTATTAATTAATATATTTTAATGTTTCTATTTTGTAGGTGAAACCCAGTATCCATGGGCTGGAAGTTAAAGAAATATCAATCCTCACCACCATCACACGAATTATATAGTCACATGAGTATATGATATAGTATACATTACAAAGTGCATGTAGTACATCTTGAATTTACAACAAAAAAAGTATATTCATGATGCATATGTACATTCATTATGCTACCGAAATTATATTACTAATTAAAATGAAGTGGTGGACCTTATAGTAAAGAGATAATTATTGATTGATACTATAAAGTCGTTGGAAAGACTGACAGAATTTTTTGAAATTTCCGTTTTGAACTATGTCATCTTTCACTTGCACTTGACTCTCTTTTCAGTAAGTGAGGTCTTGCCTTGGCAATTTTGAGTTCTTCCTCGCTGAAATGCTTTGTTAATACAGCAAGATAGCGATTAAATACTTTACATTTAGAGAAAATTGTCTAGGCGATTCTTCTTATTTATTCTTGTTTCCCCTTGTCTCTGGATTTTCAAACCAGCCCTTTATTTAAAAAAAAAAAAAAAAAAAATTGTATATAGCCTATCCTTCAACATTTTTTTCAATTTTATTTAGATCCAAATTTGTAATACTATTTTGTATAATTTATGAAATAGTCATCTCATTCTTTGTATCACTTAAACTATTATGTATAATATTAAAATTTTTATTAATACATTTAACGTTTATAAAAAAATATATATATAACAATGAAAGAGATTGTTGCCATTTTGTTGATAGGTCTTTAGATATTAAATACTTGAGTCGTTGAATGCATCCTCTTCAGGATGTTTATAAGTTCATTTATTTTGTTAATTTTTTATTTTAATTTTAACAGTTTGATAACTTATAACCATTAAAAAGTACATAAATCTGTGGTAAAGGCAAATATTTAATTGAGATTAGTATTGATAAACGTTTTATATATAAAACTGTTAACACAATTATCAAACAGTTCTTCCTTAATTTTTTTTTTTTTTTTTTTTTTTTTAATGTCTTTTGAACTGTATGACCAACCTTAAAGCAATAGAGATACTAACTTAACTTGTTAATTTACTTTTTATTACCAGTAATTTATTCAAATAAACATGGAGTTAGTATAACATTTGTAATGAATAATTTGTGTAACATCCTAAGTTCATAAAAAAAATATATTATAAGTTTTATATAAATGATTCGTATTAAAGAGATGTACAGCAATTAAGTTATCGATTTTGTTTTTATTTTCAACATGTTTTTAATTAATCTTTTATTGAATTTATTTATTTATTGGTTTAATAAATTATTACTTGATAAATCTTATATCTGGTAAAAGAAGAAAAAAAAAAAAAAAAGAGGAAACTGACTCCATTGTATGTGTTCGTCTATGTGAATAGACAAAATTCTATCTTATCATTTATTTTCAAAACCATTGAGCTATTTGCAGTAAAAGTATATGATTATAAAAAAATTAACATTTTAATTTACTATGAAATACTTGCTAATACACAACCTATGTCCCTGTTGATTCATAGAATACATTTTTTTTTCTTTTGCACTTCATAATCAGTGTTTTGGTGTATTTAGCAATGATTGTGATTTGTGATTTTGTTAACGTTATTCCGTTTAGATGCATAGTGTAATAGCTCAAGTTAAATTACAAAATTAAGCATATCTAAACGCAACATATGTTTTACTTTTAATTTAGTCCCAGACCATTCCTAGTTACATTGCATTTTAAAATCAATAATTTTAATTTAAATTTTCACCATTTATAGTGTGGTGTTATTGCTTTCTATATTTTTATTTTAAATATATTTAATGGAAGGAAACAAAATAAAAACGATTATGTACCTTCTTGGAATACCTGTATGAAAGCTTGTATTTTTTTATGAGTGAATGACGTATGAAATATTCAGCTCAAAATATATTTAAAATATTGGTATTTCCTTTATCCAAATAGAAAAAATGGGTTTCTACTAATGTCTTTTCGAAAACATTTTATATCTAAAGATGTAATAAAATATATAAGTATAATTTTAAATTTTTTTTCCTAATTATATATTTTTTCCAATATAAAAGAAAAATGATTTACACTACCTATGAATAAATAAAGTTTATAAACAAATTGTGTTTAAAAGATAAACTAGTATAAAAAAAATATAAAGGTGATGTTCAGGATGGTATTCAAAATTAAAATGAAAAATTGTTAATGAATGCTAATATTTCAGTACAAATTGTTGTCTCCTCATTCGGTACTACAAGGACCAAGATACAATAAACATGAGATTGTATTGTATCATCATATTTGGACGAGTACTATTAATCCCTATCTAAAAACTTTGCAAAATATATTTTGGTGCATAAAGGTTTCATTAGGTTAATAAAAAAAATGTTGTGGACAAAATCTAGTAGAAACAAAGAGATTATTTTTGTAGATGATTCACAGGTGTATTGTTTTCCAAAATCATCAGGCAAAAAATTCATTCTATAACAAGGAATTTCATACATTTAATTTTCCCGAAACCCGAATTTAAATTGTACTTGTCTACTTATAGTATTTAGACCACAAAATGTACTCAGAAATGTTAGCATTCATTATGTGTATTTCACTATTTTTTGTTCTTAATTCTGAATGTAACCGTGTTCATCTACTAGATTAATTATGATCAACTGTTGAATGACTACAAATTTTTTCCAAATTAATTTAACAATATAGTTTCTATCAAGATTAATATCTTGATTCCCTGAAAATTCCTCACTATTAAAACATTTACTTAACAGGAAGGCTCTTGTAAGAAGTGGGGGTAACTCAGAAGGTTAAGCAATGGACACCTAGTACAGAGTGCGGATATTTAGTTACTAGTTTGTAAGCCTGTTATACAATGATATAACACATGGTTAATTTTCAGTTCTGGCAATATGATTGGTTAATGTGGTTATGAAAAATATGCTAATGGAGGGTTAAGATAGGGATGAAGAATATAATTAGTCAAGATGTAATATTACCTATAAATAATTAGAGCACGGATATCTGAGCTCCATCACTAAAGTTTTGTTTCTTCCTAATTTTTGTTCGGAGAACAGATGAAAGAAAAGTAATTTTGTTTCAGTCATGTTTTCAAAAACCTCATCAAGTTTGTCGAATGGGAGGAGAGAGAACAGTTTAGACCTGCAAAAAGCAATTCTCTAACATCTACCCTCATTGGAGAGGTAGGGCTGTATTGGTACACTAAGTAGAAAACAAAATGTTGGGTAGGAAGAAAAAAGCTTACGAACCCTACTGGCACTTCCCCAATTCCAATTCAATTTAGAGGGGCTGTGGAGGTGTGCAAAATGGTGATGGTGAAGGGAATTAGTAAAGATCCCCAAGTGACACTTCTCTAACACTAATTTAATTCAGAGTGGTTATAGAGGTGCGGAAAATTGTGATGGTGAAAGAAATTTGTTAAAACCCCCAAACGACACTAACTTAATTCTCATACTTATTTCCAACCCTTAGACTCAATTTTATTGGGATGTAGGGAACCAAAAAAACATGATTACAATTTTACTCAAATTCATTTCAATTTTTGTGATATTTCTGTGTAACCCTACGTACCAATTCCAGCTCATTGATCTAAAAGCTGGATGCAGCTAAATGAAGCAGGGGAGCAGATGAGTAATAATATATGTAGCAATCATCTCTAAAACCATTTTCTTGGACTTGTGAAATGGGTGGTAAATACCATTTCAAACCCTCCAATGACCATTGGCGCAGTGCTAAAGTGTTTATTTTTGGATAATAAATCCACAAAAAATAGTTAATCCTGGATGAGGTAAGAAGGTATTAAGGTAGGTTTAAAGTACAATATTATTATTATAAAAAATATATCATTGATGCTTACAGTTCACACTAACCAATTACTAATTGTTAACATTGCTATTTCAAACAAAAATGTTGATATATTTTATCTTAGCTCAAAGCATCAATCCACTCCTCTTGCCTTAAACAAATTCAACATAAAATTCATTTATACATTCAAGTAAAGTTTTATAAAAGCCACAGTATAAGCATATCCTATGGATGGAAGCAGGCAAATTCTCTTTTTCTAAGGAGTATCTAACAATTTTTTTTTCTCATAAATAAACTTGTTTGCATTAGAGGTCACTTTGAAACTGTACTTCAATGCCCTGCCACTTGCAATTAGCCCATTCCTCAAAAGAATTTTGATTTATTGATTGCTAAGAGCTCTTACACTCAGATGTTCCTAATCTCCTAAAATCAGTTATTTCAGCTGGATGAAATTAACATTCTGATGGTTGATTATTTTTAAAAACTAACTGAAATATCACCAAAATTGGAGAATAACCCATACATAAAAACAAATCGTTTTATTTCTTTAACTAGGAATGTTGGCTTGTAATTCTCAACTATTGTGTAGTAGCACTAAACAAAGTGGAAAAGGCAAGTAGGGGTGGACCCTCGGCATGTAGTTCATCATCATACCTTTGTATGCATCCCTGTACTGGTCAGACTCATCCCTGGATACTGCTGTTATCCCATCTGGATTCCTCCTCACTCCCTATGTTCCTATGAACATGGCTTGTCCAGGCCTTATTGAAGTAATTAAAGTAAGCTGCCTAAAGGTCAGTTATCACTTTAATGACACCCTCAATAAGTTGTGACCCTATTTGATCAGAAATATTATCGAGATTATATTATATTACTGAAGAATCATTGGAGACCCAAGGACCACAAAAGAAACCTTTTCAGGTAGACATTCATCAAACTACAATATCACGAATTAATGGTTTTCGATAAATTGTTCGGCATCATAGTTCACTTTAATTATTGTCTGGAGGAGATACCAATGAGTATTGGTCTCTATCATGCCATTGTTATAATTACGTAAGATATATCATTTTCAATTTGAAGACGGGTGAATTTATACATAAAATAAAGAAAAAAAAATTGAAAATACTTTAATTAAACATTTTCTGTCATCGAACATACTTCCTCCTCATTCAATAAACATCAATTTTAAAAGTCTCATTTATTTGGAAAATATTTTATTCCTGCTGCCAGACCTACCAGCGGCCCACCTACCTGTTGGGAACCTCTGCTTAAGGCACATGATTGAAGGGGAAAATGTAACCATGCTCGTTGATGCTTTCATGATTGTCGTATATTATTAGCCAAGTTACAACATCAATTGTCTTCAACCATGTTAGGATAATGTATTGGCTAATGAACTATCAAGGAGAAATTGCGATATTTGTGGTCTATCTATTGCTAAACAGGATGATCCAGCGACACAGAATATCAAAAGCCAAGACAATCTGTCAAATTAACATGTGGAAATACTAGGCACAGTTAAGTTTCTTTTCTGTAAAATTCCTTCTGAGAAAGCTAGACCCTATCTCTCTCTTGGCTTCAGGTATAACAACTTTTTAATGAGGATTCTCAGTCTTAACCATCCAAGTATAAAGGCCACTGAGAAACTGGAAACTAAACAACTATTTATGGCCTAATATGAATAAAAATGGTGTTGAATGCTCTAGGTGTTGCATAACTTGCGAAAAATCTTTTTTAAAAAAGACATTCAGCAGCACCTTCCAGAAAATTCCAACCTGGAGCTAGATTCCAGAATTTACGTCCCTATTTAATAAGACATCTCCCAGTATAGAATGGATTCAGGTGAGACCTAATGGTAGATTGCCAAACTCGATGGTCTGATGCCATTTCTCTGCTCGAACGCTTTTTACAGTCAGTGTATTTGTCGATTCGTGTGCCATCCATAATAGCAGCGGACAAAGGTCGCTTAGTCCTATTTATTCAAGGAGCTCACAACGCTTCTAGGAACACGCCAATATCAGACATTGTCATACCTGTAATCCAATAGTTGTACTGAACACCAGCATACAATTCTAAAAACTACCATCATTGCACTTATAGATCGCGCAAACTAGACTATAATGTTAGCAACTGTAATTTTAGGTCTACGTGCTAGCCTCCGAGACAATACTTCAACTACACCATTTATCCAAGCTTTGAACTACCCTTTCTCGCAGTTTGACTGGAAAAACATTTGTATTTGACGAACTACAGTCATACACCCACATTTTCATTAGGGAAAACTATGTAAAACGTTCTCTGAAACGAGGAGAAAAATATATCTTAATTCAATTATTGGGACGATCATACTCACGGTAGGGAGTCCTGTAGCGGTCCTCACATTACTAAGATGCGTGAGCGCTGGCTTCATCGTACCATTGATGTTTAAGAAAACTGTTTTTTTTTTATGTCAAATTACTTTATTATTTGCATATTGTAAATTTATTTATATTAATTGTAAATACGTTATTTGTTTGATAAGGAAAAAAGACAAAAATATACTTGGTAACTACACAAAAAAAATTATTGAATGTTATTGAATTATTGAATATCTCGGGTACAATAACTGTCCTGTTATTATTACTACACCAAAGTACCAGGCCGAAATAATAGAGAAAAGCGAACATAGCACTGTTATAAACTATATATACTTCTGAAAATTTGTTTGTGATCGGTTGTTTAAATAGTTGGACCCATAACATCCCCCAAACCGAAGTCCAACCCTCAAGTATTAGAACAGACCAAATGGCACCATAGATATTTAACCAGAAACATGGTAAATAAAAAAAAAATAGTTTTTACTCAAAACATACCCTGTATCATTCATTGGTCGTTGTAATAAATGTGAAAAGAGTTCCACGGAAACATATTAAATATTAAACCATAACTTATCCGAGTGTTATGGGAAAATTATATTTCATTGTGCCTTTCTTTTTTACATGATAAATCGAAGATTTAAACCTTTAATATTTACAAAATACACATGGATCCAAAGTACAAATCTTTGTTAGTATTGATTGGGTTTAGATGATTTTCATTATGTTTCAAATGTGTTTTAAAATTTTATAATCTTCCTGAAGATAGATAGTTTTCGAGTTTTCCGAGAAAAAAAAAAATTTGATTAAACCGATTTTTTCAATTTAGCAGCCTTAGTCCAAAGTTAATAGCAAAAAAAAAGAAAAAGTACCATTAATAACTTCAACTTCATAGACGTTATCGTTTTTTTTACACATATAGCTCGCTTTTATTACAGACAATGTTTTCCCATATTAAGAGCACGTCTTAAGTTCACAGAAGATAGATTTAAACCAAAACTGATTTCGTTTTAGGTGGTAGTAATGAAAATCGGGAAGCTTAGAGGCCGCAAAAAAAAAAAAAGAAATTCGATTAGAGAAAATGATTCTTTTAAAATGAATATTATAAAAAGAGATGAGAACATATTAAAAACTAAGTGTCATCAATTAGACACATTCTTTACATGTAATATTGCAGTATGGGACTCTAATGGGATTTTTGGCCGAAAAAAAAAAATAGATGGAATATTCTAGTATCAAAATACTTGTACCATTTGTCCTACGATATATACCATTCCAAATGCTATAAACCTGTCTTTAGACAAGATTTTTTTTTTTAAATTTATTTATTGATATTTACAACTGTACATAAAATACATCACGTAAATTTGTGGAAATCATAATGATATGGTACAAGCATGTAGAGAAACTACCCATTGGTAGCACTCTAAAAACATTTTTACAATATAAGGTCTCGAGACCATCTTCTTTTCCGACGCCTCGGAGTGTTGTCCGGAATAAAATAGGATGCAAGATTAGAAACTAATGGGTTTGAGTGGTTAGGGAGTTTGTAATGGAAGGATTGATATCTGGTTTGGGCTAGATCAGTTACAAATGGAACATTAAGGTCTTTGTGGATGATTTTATTTGTGACAAAGTAGGGAGCATTTAGGATTTTACGAAGGATTTTGTATTGTAAGGATTGGACACGAGAGGAATTCGAAGGTTTAGTGGAGCTACAAAGCTCAATGCCGTATGTCTAGGTAGGCCTTATAATTGTCATGTAAATCAGTCTTTTGTAATGAATTGGAATTTTGGACCGTTTGTCTAGTAAGTGCTGTAATAGTCGAAATCGACGTGCAGTTTCCTGTCTTTTCAGTCTTGTGTGAGGATTCCAGGTTAGTCGTTTGTCCAGATGTAGTCCAAGGTAGCGGATCTGTTCAACAGGGGTAAGGACAACATTATTAAAGTATACTGTGGGGCAGTCAGTAGGTTTACGACGTAGGATAAAGGTAATTTGATGGGATTTGTTGGAATTTATTTGAATCCTCCAATTACACCATTCTTCGAGGGCTGTGATATGGGTTTTAAATAAAATAACTTTTATTCCTCTGCACAGCTTTAAAATATAGATTTTTAATGTTTAACCTAACCTAAATGACGTATCGAAAAATCACAACTACCTGATCTATTGCAATTATTTTCACATTCTTTTGCCATGTTTCTGAGACTCTGTATTCACTACTGTTGTATTCACTCTGCCATAATTTTACTATCCAGAGGCTATAAGATAATTTTGTGATCTTTACGATACCGAGCATTTATTTATAATGATCTTAAAGACGCGAGATTCTTATCAATGAGAGACAACGACGAAATTTTTTTAAAACTAGACTAGAAATAAATCTGTCTTTAGTTGTCAATTTTATGAGTTCAAAAAAAAAAAGAAAAGGATATATCATACTTAGATCCTTCTTGGAACATCCTCAATTTTTCTGATTAGAATATTATAATATGCTTACTTTTGTGTAGAGGATCAAGCTTAAAGTTGATCTAACCGTTCAGGAACATATTACTACACAACTTTTGAATTAGGTTTAAATTTTTAGTAAAGAAATGTTGGTTATGGTTTTTATAAATATTTGTGCCTTAATGTCGTGTCAAAATATTAAAACCTTTTTAAATATTTATTAAGATTTATTGTTTTATATATGTTATCTCATTGTAGTTTTAGCACATTGTTGTCTAAATGTTTTAATCAAATGTTATCAGTCAATTGAAAAGAAATAATATTTTTTTTGTTTTGTTGCTACTATAATGGAAGAGTTAATTGCTGGTTTTGTTTCCTCACATATTACTCTGGATGAAGCAGATGTTTCATTGATTCATCCTCGATATTCTCAATACAAGCTAAAAAGTTTAGTTTCCAGTCAAGAAAAAAGAAGAAACCTATGGCTGAAAGAACATAAAGAGTATGTGTTTTGAAATTGATTAATTTAATTGGTTAGTATTTGGGAATTAATTGAGTGTCGTTTTCTTTGCTAGGAAAAGATTTGACCATTTAAATTTACAGAGAGGACTTTTTGATATCGATGATGATAGTTCTATGGATGTTGATGGGAAGAAGGAAAAACATAAGGTATTTGATGATCATTTATCAATTTTTATTGTTATTATTTTAAGTTATATTCTGTTGAACTGTGAATTTGTTGTAATGTTTTAGCTGTTCTCTTGATTTAGGGACTTAATGAATAATATGTATGGGCCGCCCATAGCTCAGTGGTTAAGACACAGTCTTACCAATTTGATGTCTATTGGCGGTGCTGGTTCGAATCCGGCCTGGGACGTTGACTTTTTTCATTGAGTGGCGGTCCCACAAAATGAAGAACTTTGACCCCCAACCATGGTTAAGCAGTATAGGACTCCAATGGGAGTCTTGGCCGAAGAAAAAAGAAAAGAATAACATGTATTCTTAATGCCAATGTTGGAAAAAAAGTGTATATATATTTCAATTATTCCAATTCAACAGACAACTTGGATGCTGTTCATTGATTTTCGGGCTGCCTACGATACTATTGGAAGGAGTGAACTCATATTGGCAATGCATGAACTGGGGCTCCCTAGTAAACTAACTCTCCAAGTAAATATCACTCTACAAGTAATCATAAATAGAGCAGGACTAGTTAAGGAAGGAACGATATTTACAAAGATGACCCAAGTTCTGTCCTATGCAGATGATGTCACCATTGGGAGATCCCTTCAGAGCATTAGGATGAATATGAAGCGATGGATGTCGAAGCCAGAAAAATAGGCCTGCATATATTGGGGTAAGAAGTCACTAGATCAGAGGCAGAGAGGCAGAGTCACTTTGTAATGGACCCCTACAATTTTGAAGTGGTAAGAAGCTTTTCTTACCATGGCTCTATCATCAATGACAACCAGAATGAATAAGAAGAGGTTAAAAGCAGAATGCAGCTGGAAATAGAGCCTATTTATCCATTTTAAGGCTAAAAGCAAACTTGTTAGCCGTGCCACCAAGTTTTTGCTGTACAAAACCTTTATAAGGCCAGTTGTCACATACGGTGGAGAAATGTGGATCCTAAGCAATAAAAACATTAACCTGCTAGACTGGTTTGAAAGGGTAATTCTGAGGAGGATCTTAGCGTATGCGAGAATGGTAATTGGTGAAAAAGGAAAAATGGTGAACTTTTAGGGCTCTACAAGGAATGAAGCATCTCCTCGTATATCAGGATACAGAGGCTTAAATGGCTTGGCCATGTGATGAGGATGAGTGAGGAAAGAGTGGCTCATAAATTTTTCATTAACATTCTGGATGGTGTGCGGTGATGTGGTAGTCCGAAGGACTGATGGAGGGATGCAGTGGGGCAGCAGCAACTGAGGATCTCTGTTACCCTTACAGAAGATAGAGACAGATAGTTGGCGGCTGTTGAGCAGGCCAAGGGCAACTTCAGGCGCCTGTTGTGCCAGTAAAAGAAGGAGAAGAAGAAGAAGAAGAACAATTCAAAATAATCAATTAGTCAAATCACAGATTATACTGAGAAAGTTTTTGGTGGCTACTAATGTGGTTTTAGTTGAAATCTATCATCATCAATTATTAATTAAATTTGTTTATTATGTTAAATATTACATTAAAAGTTAAAATACAACGGTATAGCTCAGCAAATTTATGTTGATTTCAAAAGGCTTACAAGCTTATTGACTGCCAAAATCTGTACAATATTTTGATTGAACATGGAATAACAAAGAAGTTCGTAAATCCTGTATGGAAGTGCACAATCAAAACATTTAATAAAGTTCAAATCAGTAATTATCATTTCAAAAAGTTTGATGTTTGTTTGAGTTAAAAACCAGACAATTCTCTTTCACCTATCTTATTTAATTCAGCCCTTGAATATGCTATTAGAAATATGATGCATACCGAAAATGGTTTAACTCTGGATGGTAAAATATCCCTGCTTGGCTATGGTGATGGGGTACTTTTGGGTGAAGACTAGGAAGCTATAAAACTAAATAATCTATATTGATAAAAAGCTAGTCAGAAACTAAGTCTCCAAATAAACTCGGATAAAACAAAATATATGGTTAGCAACAGAAATGGCAAAAATTTACATAGTATAGGAGAAAATACATTTGAATTGGAAGAGTTGGGAGGTTTAAGTATTTAGGATCTACAGTATCTAGAAATGAGGAATTAAAGGGAGAAAATACTTGCTAGAGTATTTTTCAATTTCTTGTGCTTTCTGTCTTGATACTTAAAAGTTAGAATTTATTAATTGGAAGATTATTGATTGACCGTGTGTGAAGATGAAAGGAATATGGTCCGGG